>NC_041056.1:42102883-42162883 GCF_900634775.1 Gouania willdenowi | reverse complement strand
GCAAATTGTAAGATTTTAAACTTAAAAACACGTTCTAGCCGTATTTGCTTCTTCATTGAAACAATAATACACCAACATTGACAAAGCTGCCGAATGAACCAACAACTCTGTCTAAAGCTCATGTGACACCTAAAGGAGTCAAAAGCTTTTTTACACTGCACAGATGTTTGTAAGGATTGATTCATATTTTCTAATAAAAGAAACAGACCTCTGTGTTTGAAGCAGTGATACAGAAGGCTGGGCTCTCTGCTTTGCTGGTAGCGACTGCTCATGGGCTCCTGAGAGTCTGAGTTTGATAAAGAAACCCCCGTCTCGTACTGATAGGAGGACAACACCTGAGGGTGTCCTGTCAGAGCTCCTAGCTTCCCCACTAGGTGACCGTGGGACGAAATGAGCCTCTGTCGGACCATGTTTTTGGAAATGACTGGATATTCTTTCCTGTTCAGAAAAAAAACATGGGATAGTCATTAAAAATATATATATATCTCAAAAACTCACTACAGTATAAACCAGAATTCAGCCAATTAATGTTCACCTGTTATGTTCCTAAAGCTTATAAATATTACTTATTCAATCTATGCTTTGCTTTGTTTTATATTTTAGTAAATAAAGTAAACAAACTAAAGTCTGTATCATATTACTGAGCCTGATGATACTGGCATGAGCTGACACTGGAGGATTTGAACCTCTCACGACTTATTGCTACACTTTCACTGTGGAACCCTGATATACATTCTCTCTTCATGATGGATGGGCAGTGGTAACGTGAGACTGGCAGTGACTGGGCTTCAGGGACTGGAGTCTGCATCTTGTTGTGGGGAAGGTTTGGCACAGCTGCAAGGATTTCACTTTCACTCACGTTTCAGCCATCCAACATGGAAGAAGAGGAGGAGGTCAACATAAGGTCAGGACCACTAGATACTGGGAATGAAAGCATGATGGATGGATGAATGGATGGATGGATGGATGGGTGGGTAGGTGGGTGGGTGGGTGGGTGGATGGATGGTTTAGTAGAGGGATGGATCGATGGATATATGGATGGGTGGATGGTTGGATGGATGGTAGGATAGATAGATGGATGGATGGATGAATGATGGATATATGGATGGGTAAATGGTTGGATGGATGGTTGGGTGGATGGATTAGTAGATAGATGTATGGGTGGATGGGTGGATGGAATAGTAGATGGATGGATGATGGATATATGGACGGTTGGATGGTTGTGTGGATTTATGGATGATGATGGATGGATGGATAGATGGATAATGGATATATGGATATATGGATGGGTAAATGGTTGGATGGATGTTTGGGTGGATGGATTAGTAGATAGATGTATGGGTGGATGAATGGATGGATGATGGATGGATATATGGATGGGTGGATGGTTGGATGTATGATTGGGTTGATGGATTATTAGATAGATTGATGGATGGATGGAAGGAAGGATGCATGAGGAGATGGATGGGTTTGAATAGATGGGTTTGAATGGGTGGATGAATGGATGGTTGGATTAGTAGATAGTTGATGGTTGGATGGATGGATGCATTAGTAGATTAATGAATGAGTAGATGGATGATGAATGGATGGATGAGTAGATGGATGCATTAGTAGATGATGGATGGATGGATGCATTAGTACAGTAGATGATGGATGGATGATGCATTCGGAGATGGATGCGTTAATAGATGATGGATGGATGGATGCATTAGTAGATGGATGAGTAGATGGATGATAGATGGATGCATTAATAGATGATAGATGGATGGATGCATTAGTAGATGGATGCGTTAATAGATGATGGATGGATGCATTAGTAGATGGATGAATGGATGGATGCATTAGTAGATGGATGGATGGATGGATGGATGGATGCATTAGTAGATGGATGAATGGATGGATGCATTAGTAGATGGATGGATGGATGGATGAGTAGATGGATGATAGATGGATGCATTAATAGATGATAGATGGATGGATGATAGATGGATGCATTAGTAGATGGATGGATGATGGATGAGTAGATGGATGAGTAGATGGATGATAGATGGATGCATTAGTAGATGGATTTTTTGATAGATGGATGGATGGATGCATTTGTAGATGATGATGGATGCATTAATAGATGGATGATGCATTAGTGCATGAATGCATTAGTAGATAGATGGATGCATGAGGAGATGGATGGATGGGATGGGTGGATGAGTATATGGATGGATAGATGGATAAATGGATGGATGGATGGATGGATGGATGGATGAATGTATAAATGGATGGATGGATGTATAAATGGATGGATGGACTGCAATCCATGCCAACCTCAGATACTGAGCGTTATTGCTAACATTTGCTGGCAGTTTTTATTTTTATTATAAAATAACAAACATTATTATATTGTATATTTTATTATGTTGCTGTAATTTGCAGTTTATTTATTATGTATGTATTATCAGTGAATGGTTCCTGACTCTAAGCATCAATCGTTGTCTTTTATTTTTTATGAAAGAAAAAAAAACAAAACCTCATGAACTTCTTGGATTTGAGAAATGTTTTTGAAAGTGAACAGAGGTTAGCTTTGTGAATGACTCATTGATTTTATGCTAGCTTTGGATTGAAGAGTTCCAGCTTTTTAAGTGTACCCTTGAAGTCTTGACACTCGTAGATCTTCTCCTTCACTGCCTCGGAAACCTTTGGCAAAAGGATTGTTCTCGATCTTTAGCTGAGTGATCTGAGGAAAGGCCATGTTTCATTCTTAGTGACGTTATTAGATGACATGATAAAGAAAAGCAGCCATGCACAGATGGATGTACCTTGTGGTTTTGATAGGAGGTTACTGAAATGAAAGCCGTCTCATGGAAGACATGGGTACAGTACGCAGTATTCTTGGATCCAAAGGCGTTGTTTTCATCAGCTTTAACTATGTGAAGCCTGGGCTGGTACTTGTGCATAGAGTTCAGGATGATCTAGAACATCAAATAAAACACATTTCATCTCAAAGTCAGCTCGTACAGCTGGAGAAAACAGAAAACAACTGTAAGTTTGAATGAGTTGAACCAAGTTAGTTTATTATTACACCACCAAATTCATCTAGAACTCGTCTTCTCTGTTGGTTACTGATCATTCAGTGCTAAACTTTTCCAAATCGTGCTTTCTTCTCTTCACGTAGATTTGTTCGTGTCTGTTCTGCTTCAGGTGGTGTGTTTAAAATGACTTTTTATCCCATCGAGTTTTAGCATTGCAGAGGTCACAAATATCTGCCCTCGGTCGGCAGGAGAAGCACTTGATGCCTTCATGTAGGATAAAATCATTGACAAAGAGCCAGTATCCTCCAAGAACCACCACACATTCCTCCAGGTGAAAAGTGGAGATCATCAGAGCAGTAAAAAAATGAAAAATGGTAAAGCTTGAGGACCAGGAAAGTAATGAAATAAAACATATGTGGTGATACGCACCTATTCAAGTTGATGGCAACACTCTAAGAAAGAAGAAGAAGAAAGAAGGCTCCAGGACCAGACTCACTTCAACCAGAAGTCCTTAAAATGAGACTGCAGGGAACTTTGAAGAACCAACCAATGGTCCATAACTGATACCATCAAACAGAGAAAATGGTGTTGGATTGGACACATCCTCAGAAGAAGAAGAAGAAGAAAGAAGAAGAAAAGAAGAAGAAGAAGAAGAAGAGAAGAAAGAAGAAGAAGAAGAAGACCGAAGAATGAAGAGAAAGAAGAAGAAGAAGAAGAAGAAGAAGAGAAGACGAGAAAGTACGTTATGTGCGGTTGTTAGGGATGAGCAGGTGCAGCCTTACCATGAAGTAAGGTAGGCTTACCTGGGGCCCCCACCCAGCTGCCCCCTCCCTAACTAGCAATGGCCCAGGACATCCGTTCTTTGTAAATTATAATTGTGTGTATTTCTCAACAGAAAATAAAGGAAAAACAACAACAAAAAACATCAGAATGTCTAAATCCTATTATCTGCCCTAACCCTGACCCAGTAGCTACAGGTTCAACAATGTCTGATAGAAGAATGGTTCCGCTTTTTAAAATGTGGTGCACAGCGAGCACCAGCTCATTGACCCCAAGGGTAAAATGTCTTCATATTTTAGGATAAAAGGAGGGTTAAAGGAAGTAAACTTTTATTAACTGTTACAAAGCAATTGTGCAAAATCCATAATTTGTCTTTCCTAAAAGCTAACTAGTGACTAGCAGTAGCCCAAAACTATAGTTCTATCAGTTAGCTTAGCAATTAGCACCCTGTCCCTGATGGTTTTTACTCTAAAAGATGTTGATGGCGATCAATAACTCAGAATGTGAGTGTGCTACCAGTGCAGTGGGGGCAGATGTTGAGCACATGTGGGCTTTGGGTCTCTGGGTGGCCACGGGTCTCTTTACAAACATCACTTCTCTCAGTGTAGCTAGTGTTGAGCTCAGTGAAGCATTAAGTGTCAGAGCAGGGTCATCGTTAGTCCAGCTCTGTCAGGCCTGATCAATGTCACGCTGTGCATCTGGGCTGCTCTGCTGGTTCAGAGACCCTCCCAGGAGTGGTCTCCTCCAGGGGCTCCAGGAGACGAGCAAAGGTTGAAGAGAGCAGGAGCTGAACACAAAAAGATCTGCTGCTGGTGCAAGCTTCACCACAGGAACCCTACTGGCCTTTGTCTGCTCCTGTAGCGTGCTGTTTGTGTGTCGGTGATACCGAAAACCCAGCAGCCAATGCCTGATGGAGGCTGAATGAGAGGAACATCTACTATTGTCTTTAATCTTTAGCAGTTAAGAAAGATGCAGATGTGGAGGTCATTTCAGGTTGGAGTTTATCCAGCAAACTCATGGAATTCGTATGAATTGGACCAGTGGTTTTCAAACCATCCACCCCCAAAATAAAGGTCCCAGAGAGTGGGGACCCTCCAAAATAAAGGTCCCAGAGAGCAGGGACCCCAACTGTAGCTGAAGGTGGTTGAACACAGACATGAACATTGAAGAACGGTCATGTGGAGACAGGACCATCTATAAGGGGGAATAAAGGAGAGATTTTTGGGGTCCATCCATAAAGTCAGTAAAATGATGGTCATTGTTCTATGAATCTGTGATAACCACATTTATTTATTCATATGAATAATATCCACTGTTATCCAGGAACGTTTATTATTATTATTATAGTCATCTTAAAGATGGAAATCATGGTTTTAATCACTAATAAAATGGTTCAAAGTGACCAAAAATGGTGGAAAAGGAGGTGAAATGGGATTTTAAAAACCACAGAAATTGGTTTTCCATAAACTAAATTTAACAGTGACAAAGCACAGCAATGACTTCTCCTCTGGTTCTCCTGTTTCTTATGTTGTGGTCTGTGCATCAGTATTATAGGTATCCTTGGAACTCGTGAAATGAGGAAGGTTCTGCGCTGTTTGGAGTGCAAAAAAAAGTCCTCAGAAAGTCCTACATTCAAAATCATGCCAGCTTTCCAAAATTACCTACCCTACCTTTAATGCACAATAATAATCTTTTTCTTTTACTAGAGCTAAATGACATTAGCTCCGGTATGTAGCCTGTGTTGCTAACGCTATTAAACAAAGAATCATTTAGTAGGGGTGGGATAATATACTGAGTCTGCAATACAGGATACAATTGTGGATTGGAAACATTGCTCATAGCATGTTAGAGCTAGCACTGTCCAAGTGTCCGTGCTAGCCGCAACATGTTTAGCATTGAGGTGCTAGCTGCTACATGTTTAGCATTGAGGTGCTAGCTACTACATGTTTAGCAGTGAGATGCTAGCTACTACATGTTTAGCATTGAGGTGCTAGCTGCTACATGTTTAGCATTGAGGTGCTAGCTGCTACATGTTTAGCATTGAGGTGCTAGCTGCTACATGTTTAGCTTTGAGGTGCTAGCTACTACATGTTTAGCAGTGAGATGCTAGCTACTACATGTTTAGCATTGAGGTGCTAGCTGCTACATGTTTAGCATTGAGGTGCTAGCTGCTACATGTTTAGCTTTGAGGTGCTAGCTGAGGCTAGCACAGAAATTGGTTTTCCATGAAATAAATTTAACAGTAACAAAGCACAGCAACGACGTCTCCTCTGGTTCTCCTGTTCCTTGTGTTGTGGTCTGTGCATCAGCATTATGTGTTTACCAGGAACGTGTGTAATGACAAAGCTACTTAAAATTAATGCATCAACTGGGCTTCATGATTTGTTATTTATAAGAAATTTAATATTTTTTTATTGACTGTGATCAAATATTTGGTTGTCATTGATGCAGAAATTGTGCTGCAAGTTTTTTAAAAGTGTTTTATTTTCATGTATTTTTAAAAGTATTTTAATTTGGAAAATATTTGGGCTTCGTCATACATACCGATCCATATATGGTCATTCTCATAGCAAATCTTGCACAATTAATTAATGTATTTTCCACAAAGCCATCTGTATAAATAAACGGTTCATCAAAATGTACAATTGTTTTTTGGTTTTTAAATAATAACTATAAAATCTAAGCATAGCTACATTTATGAACTCTAAAACTAAAAAAATAGCTTCCATTCAATGCTGTTTAAGGTACAGTATGCAATATGTTTCATCTGGAATGACTCCAAAAACTCATTTAGAGACCCAGAAAACTCAGCTATGATGTGATGCATTACGTTTAATCTGATTGGTCGGGTTTGATGTGATGCATTACGTTTAATCTGATTGGTCGGGTTTGATGTGATGCATTACGTTTAATCTGATTGGTCGGGTTTGATGTGATGCATTACGTTTAATCTGATTGGTCGGGTTTGATGTGATGCATTACGTTTAATCTGATTGGTCGGGTTTGATGTGATGCATTACGTTTAATCTGATTGGTCGGGTTTGATGTGATGCATTACGTTTAATCTGATTGGTCGGGTTTGATGTGATGCATTTGATTCTTGTTTGGTCATTTCATTTTTTGTATTTTCACAATGTCTGTTGATCATTTTAAAACAAAACGGTTATAATTGACTTAGTAATGGTTGGGTATAGAAACGTAATGAATTATTTTAATTCTTTTAAAACACTAAAAAGTAAAATGACTGATTAAGCCCATAAAAGTATTTTAATTACACTAACGTGAGTACTTGTGATCAGTTACTTACTACACCATTAAAATGAGTGTAAATCTGTTTTTCTCGTGCTGCCTATGTTGACTACCCTATAACCTCCTGGTTAGGTGTTTGTTGGCCCCTGGACTGAGACTCCCTCTGCCCTCATTACTCGCCCTCATCACTTGAAAGAAACCAAGTGAAAGTGACAGGCGGCCCCAGCACGGATAGAGAAGGTTATGAACCTAATGAGTCTGATCCTTGATGGAATCACTTCAGACAAGTCATCCCGCATTCCCCCTCTTTTATCAAATATACAGTTTTTACCTGTTATAACAACACCATGGTCGTGTATTAACAAACCAACAGTTGCTTTATGGACACATTTCCTTTTTGCTTAAATACGTAAAGAGCAGATTAAAGTACTCACATGACCAAATGGGTCCAGATGATTATTGGTTAGCTTTAGCTTCTGAAATGATACCAGCTGTCTCATCCAATGGGCTCCTGTAGCAGGAGAGTCAGGGTGGACGTATAGCCTGCCTGGCATCGCTGGCTCCGCCTTCCCCGCCACCATCCTACGCACACAGTTTAATACCATTTTAAGTAAAATAGAAAAATACACACTAACACACACACGCACGCACGCACGCACGCACGCACGCACACGCACACACGCACACACACACACGATTAATTTACTTGCACAACTGGCGGCCCCCATAGTAAATACATAAATCAATTCCTAAAACACACAAAACTGTGATAGAATTACACAAAATGACAACAAAAATATACATAAATGAGACCAAAATAAAGACAAATACAACAAAACACACAAAATGACAACGCAAAACAATAATAGACAAAACTACTATAAATACATAAGATGACTAAATAAATATACAAAAATACAACAAACAACAGCAAAAAACATAAAATGACTCCTGAAATATACATAAATGACACAAAATAAAGGAAAATTAAAAAAAATGCACAAATTGACTTAAAAAAACACTAAGAATTACAATAGAAATTACACAAATTACAACAAGATTAACCAAAATGACTCAAAAAAAAACCACAAGATAACAAATAACACATGCATGACACTAAAAAAATCAACGAAACACACAAAATGACTCCAAAAACACTCAAAAATAAAACACAAATACACAAACTACTCTATAACACATGCGACAATTAAGTAAAAATATATAAAAATAACAAAACAACAAAAACCAAAATAACTCATAGAGAATTACTCTATAAACACATAATATGACTAAAAATATTTACAAAAATACAGCAAACAACAACAAAACACATAAAATGACTCCAAAAAACATAGAAAATGAGCAAAAATGAGCAAAAATTCACAAAACTAGTCAAAAAACACAAACTCTTTGTAGCTTCCTATGGGTAAGGCTGTGATTTGTCATTATTCTAATGCATGTTGATCATGTGACCCTCAGATCAGATACAATCACATGTTTTACTGATAAAAGTTGCTCATCTCTGAGCTCACACGTTCCTTAAAAGCTGAAATCATCAGTCGATCAGGTAGTGTAAAGCGCAGTATGGGTTTTAGATTTTGGGTGAAACAAAGAGAACCCTGCACCTCTAAAAGGAGCTTCTGGTTTCTCTCAGAGCCTCTCTGCTTGATCCCCAACACATCATAACTAAATACATTAGTGGGAGGTGCCAGTGAAGAAGACCAGAACGCACTGACTGCAGCAGGGCATGTCATGTGACAGCGTCACACACTCACTGATGTTTTTCTGTCTTTTTCACAAATTCTCCCTCTTTTTTTCCTCCTGATGGGAACATATGAACTGGTACCGTAGTGTTTGTAAGGCTGGTAAACAGTCACCACATCATCAAACACATTCATTCACAGTCAGGGGTGGAATGGCCATCTGGTATAGCGAGCATCGAAGGAGGCCGGTCCACTCCACTACGTGTTTTAGTTGGTTTTAACGAGCAAGTGGAGGCGGACATTGTAACTGGTGGCCAAAAATGGTCCAAAAGTGGCAAAAACGTGTCAAGAAAAGGGTGAGAAGTGACTAAAATGGGCCAAAAGAAATCAAGAGTGGCCAAAAATAGGCAATTAAAGAGGAACCGTGTGGCAAAATGTGACAAACAACAGAGAAAAATGGCAAAATGTGGCAAACAACAGAGAAAAATGACAAAATGTGAAACAAAAGAGGCAAAATGTAGGGAAAAAGGAAACAAGTGGTGATCATTGGGCAAAAGGTAGCTTATTTGGATAAAAGTGGCCAAAAAATGAAAGAAAGTGCAAAAATTTGTAAAAGTGTCAAAAAGAACTTGTAAAAATGGACAAAAATTGAAGAAAAATATATTTAATGGCAAACAGTAGCTTAAGTCTGAAAAAAGTTTTGAAAAAGGATAAAAATGGCCAAAGGAAAAAAGTTTAGCCTTTTTAATGTTTTAAAATAAAACAAAATGAGTCACATGTTGAGAATCACTGATTTATTAACAGCTTCTACATGGTGTCACTGATAATGTAGTAATAATTTAGTGATAATATAGTGATAATGTAGTAAAAATGTAGTGATAATGTAGTGATAATGTAGTGAAAATATAGTGATGATGTAATAATCATAGTGATAATGTAGTGAAAATATAGTAACAATGGAATAATAATATAGTGATAATGTAGTGAAAATATAGTGATAATGTAATAATATAGTGAAATGTAGTGAAATTATAGTGATAATGTAGTGATAATATAGTGATAATGTAAATAATATAGTGATAATGTAGTGAAAATATAGTCAATGGAATAATAATATAGTGATAATGTAGTGAAAAATATGTAACAATGGAATAATAATATAGTGATAATGTAGTGAAAATATAGTGATAATGTAATAATAATATAGTGATAATGTAGTGAAATTATAGTGATAATGTAGTGAAAATATAGTGATAATGTAATAATAATATAGTGATAATGTAGTGAAAATATAGTGATAATGTAATAATAATATAGTGATAATGTAGTGAAAATATAGTGATAATGTAATAATAATATAGTGATAATGTAGTGAAATTATAGTGATAATGTAGTGAAAATATAGTGATAATGTAATAATAATATAGTGATAATGTAGTGAAAATATAGTGATAATGTAATAATAATATAGTGATAATGTAGTGAAAAAATAGTGATAAAAAAGTGATAACATAGTGATAATATAGTGATAACATAGTGATAATGTAGTAATAATATAGTGACAATATAGTGATAATATAGTGATATAGTAGTGATATGGTTGTAATTATATAGTCATTATATTGTGATAATATAGTGATAACATAGTGATAATATAGTGATGACATAGTGAAATTATAGTTAAATTATAGTGATAATATAGTGATAACATAGTGATAACATAGTGATAACATGGTGATATTATAGTGATATAGTAGTGATAAAATAGTGATAATATAGTGATGATATAGTGATAATGTAGTGATAATATAGTGATATAGTAGTGATATAGTAGTAATTAAAAAGTTATAATATATTGAAATTATAGTGATAACATAGTGATAATATAGTGATAATATAGTGACAATGTAGTGATAATATAGTGATAATATAGTGATATAGTAGTAATTACATAGTGATAATATAGTGACAATGTAGTGACAATATAGTGATATAGTAGTGATATAGTAGTGATATAGTAGTGATATAGTAGTAATTACATAGTGATAATATATTGAAATTATAGTGATAATATAGTGATACTGTAGTGATAATATAGTGATAATATAGTGATAAAAAAGTGATAACATAGTGATAATACAGTGATATAGTAGTAATTATATAGTTATAATACATTGAAATTATAGTGATAACATAGTGATAATATAGTGACAATATAGTGATAATATAGTGATAATATAGTGATAATATAGTGACAATGTAGTGACAATATAGTGATAATGTAGTGATAATATAGTGACAATGTAGTGACAATATAGTGATAATGTAGTGATAATATAGTGATAACATAGGGATAATATAGTGACAATGTAGTGACAATATAGTCATAATGTAGTGATAATATAGTGATATAGTAGTGATATAGTAGTAATTACATAGTGATAATATATTGAAATTATAGTGATAATGTAGTGATAACATAGTGATAATATAGTGATAACATAGTGATAATATAGTGATACTATAGTGATACTATAGTGATAATATAGTGACAATGTAGTGACAACGTAGTGACAATGTAGTGATAATATAGTGATAATATAGTGATAAAATAGTGATAACAGTGATAATGTAGTGATAAAGTAGTGATAATATAGTGATATAAAGTGACAATGTAGTGATAAAATAGTGATTATATAGTGACAATATAATAAAAATATAGTGATAGCATAGTGATAATTTAGTAATAATTGTAGTGATAATGTAGTGAAAATATAATGACAATGTAGTGATAACATTGTCATAATATTGTCATAATATAGTGATATAGTAGTCATTATATAGTGATTATATAGTGATAATATAGTGAAATTATAGTGATATTATAGTGATAATACAGTGACAATGTAGTGATAAAAGTGATAATATAGTGATAATATAGTGATAGAGTAGTGATTATACAGTGATAATATAGTGGCAATGTAGTGATAAAACAGTGATAATGTAGTGATAATATAGTGATAATGTAGTGATATTATAGTGATAATGTAGTGATATTATAGTGATAATATAGTGATAATGTAGTGATAATATAGTGATAATACAGTGATAATATAGTGATATTATAGGGACATTATAGTGATAATATAGTGATAATGTAGTGATAATATAGTGATATTATAGTGATTATATAGTGATATATAATAAAAAATATAGTGATAACATAGTACTAATTGTAGTGATAATGTAGTGAAAAAATAGTGAAAATATAATGACAATGTAGTGATAATATAAATAATATAGTGATATAGTAGTGAATCTATAATGATAATATAGTGATAATATAGTGATAATATAGTGATATTATAGTGATAATGTAGTGATAATAAAGTGATAATATAGTCATATTATAGCGATAATATAGTGATAATATAGTGATATTATAGGGATATTATAGTGATAATATAGTGATAATGTAGTGACAATGTAGTGACAATATAGTGATATAGTAGTGATATAGTAGTAATTACATAGTGATAATATATTGACAATATAGTGATAATATAGTGATAATGTAGTGATAACATAGTGATAATATAGTGATAATAAAGTGATAATATAGTGATAATATGGTGATATTATAGTGATAATATAGTGATAATATAGTCATATTATAGTGCTAATATAGTGCTAATATAGTGATAATGTCGTGATAATATAGTCATATTATAGTGATAATATAGTGATAATATAGTCATATTATAGTGATAATATAGTGATAATGTAGTGATAATATAGTGATAATGTAGTGATAATATAGTCATATTATAGTGATAATATAGTGATAATTTAGTGATAACATAGTCATAATATAGTGATAATATAGTGATAATGTAGTGATAACATAGTCATATTATAGTGATAATACAGTGATAATATAGTGATTTTACAGTGATATAGTGATAATGTAGTGATAATATAGTCATATTATAGTGATAATATAGTGATAATATAGTGATAATGTAGTGATAATGTAGTGATAATATAGTGATAATTTAGTGATAACAGTCATAATATAGTGATAATATAGTGATAATATAGTGATAATGTAGTGATAACATAGTCATATTATAGTGATAATACAGTGATAATATAGTGATATTACAGTGATATAGTGATAATGTAGTGATAATATAGTCATATTATAGTGATAATATAGTGATAATATAGTGATAATATAGGCAAGGCAAGGCAAATTTATTTATATAGCGCATTTCATACTCAAGGCAACTCAATGTGCTTTACATGATAAAACATTCAATTGTTTAAAATCAATAAGAACATTTAAATCAATAAGAACATTTAAAATCATCAGTAAAATCAATTAAAATCATCAGTAAAAATATAGTGATATTTTAGTGATAATATAGTGATAATATAGTGATATTATAGTGATAATGTAGTGATAATGTAGTGATAATATAGTCATATTATAGTGATAATGTGGTGATAATGTTGTGATAATATAGTCATATTATAGTGATAATGTGGCGATAATATAGTCATATTATAGTGATAATATAGTGATAATATAGTGATAATGTAGTGATAATATAGTGATATTATAGTGATAATATAGTGATAATATAGTGATATTATAGTGATAATATAGTGATAATATAGTGATAATATAGTCATATTATAGTGATAATGTGGTGATAATGTGGTGATAATGTGGTGATAATGTGGTGATAATGTGGTGATAATATAGTCATATTATAGTGATAATATAGTGATAATATAGTGATATTATAGAGATAATATAGTGATAATATAGTGATAATATAGTGATATTATAGTGATAATATAGTGATAATATAGTCATATTATAGTGATAATATAGTGATAATATCGTCATATTATAGTGATAATATAGTGATAATATAGTCATATTATAGTGATATTATAGTGATAATATAGTGATAATATAGTGATATTATAGTGATAATATAGTGATAATATAGTGATAATATAGTGATAATATAGTGATAATATAGTGATATTATAGTGATAATATAGTGATAATATAGTGATAATGTAGTGATATTATAGTGATATTATAGTGATAATATAGTGATAATGTAGTTGGTTGGTCTGGACACAACATTCCAGGTCTGGATGATCACAATGTGTTCTTCTGTTTGTGGCTAAATCAACATTGAATGTATTTAGGTTGATTTTATGGCCCAGTTTTACTAAAACATACTCACCACTTGTTGTCACAGAACTTGTAGCGATGGTCATCACCAGGGACGATGTCAATGAGCAGAATATATTTGGTTTTAGGATTCATCCCAGACACCTTGACTTTGTAGCTTGGAAACATCCTCCTGTTGAACAACAGACACACACATGTAGTAGTATTCATTGTTTCCTTTTCTATATATTATTATTATATAATCCCTGAAACTAGCAAAATGATGGTCCATTGTTCTATGAATCTGTGATAACCACATTTATTTATTCATCTGAATAATATCCACTGTTATCCAGGAACGTTTATTATTATTATTATAGTCATCTTAAAGATGGAAATCCTGGTTTCAATCACTAATAAAATGGGTTCAAAGTGACCAAAAATGGTGGAAAAGGTGGTGAAATATAGTGAAATACGATAAAAAGAGATTAAAAGTGACAATAATGGGTCAATATCTGTGACATTTGGGAAAATGGTGGAAAGTGTTTATAAGTGCTGAACATTTGATGGAGAAGTGGCAGAAATGGGAGTAAAGTAGCAAAAATCTATTAAAAAGAGCAAAAATATGTCCAAGCATTGGACACATCAAAGCCATAAGCAGACGCCTCTGAAGAAAACTGACAGTTGACAGTCGAAACGAGATCAAAGTAGAAAGTTGTCTGAATAAATGAAACCTTCACATATTGTTCAAAATGAACTATTACATGTCTTTAACAGATCAGATAATCATCTCAGATATGGACTAAAACATTAGTGTGCAGTGTGAACGTAGCCTCTGATGCTAACGGTTACAGCACATCTAAAAGTGTCCTCAGTAATTGTCTGGTTGTCGTCAGGAATTGTTTAAGGAGGTTTAAATAATATTTTTCAGAATAACGTTTTAAAACTCTTTGAACTTGCTTATAAAACAGTCAGAGCCATAAATTAAATTTGCTGACCTCCTTAGCAAAACCAAATTTGTTTTTATCTTATCTAAGCCAATGGAAGCATTACAGAGGGCACCAAAGCCCCCTATAAAGCTGTAAGTGCTTTTTAATGGCACTCCACATCTAAGAAAAGTTTAGACTGCCAGCGACAGCGAGTCGTTGCTTAAATGTCGTCCGTGGAAAAGGTCTGCAGATGATCTGTGTGTGCACGTCAGGAATCACACGTTCAAACACAGAATGACAGAGAAGCCCAAGCATCTGAATCCAGTGGGAACGCTGGTGCTCCCAAAGCTCCCAGTGCTGATCATGTTACTGTAAATACTGGAACAGAGCGAGCAGGTAACATAAATCTCTCCCAGGCTTCACGACCAATCAGGCGGACGGACGGTCGTTGGTCGCCTTAATCTTCCAGAGACATTGAAAACAAAGCTGTGCTCATCGCTGGCACCGCTAGTGGCGCGCGGACGGGCCACAGGAGGCCTGTGTCAACACGCCAGGCCTTTGGAGCCCAACGACCCCACCAGAACTAATGCTAGCATCTCTGCTGAGTCGGCGTTTAAAACAAAGGTCAGCGTTACCGTTTCCATGAAATACAAACATTCAGAGGAAAGAAATCAAATCAGAAGCTCTTTGATCCAAAGTTTAAAACTGATTAAATAAAAGCTGAACTTTAACCACAGAAACAATGATGTAGCGCCATGCTAACAGTCAGGTGCTAACATCTGTTACGTTATTTTAAGCTCACGGGGAAACGCGGATCACGACTTCAGACGTTACTGTGACCAAACAAAGCCTCGCTTTACATTTATCACCAAATAATTTAAAAAACATCAGTTAGTTTAGCTGTGAAATAATGAAACAGGACATGAAATGGTTAATGAGTCAACGTTTACTGGGAGGAGATCATCAGATGCCTTAAAGAAACTAAGATTATTTTGTGAACAATTTCAGCCCATTTTTGCTTATTTTTACCCTTTTTCATCACTTTTTTCTTGCCATATTTTTGCTCCTTTTAATGTATTTTTGCTACATTACTCACATTTCTGACACTTCTACATCACATTTCAATATTTTTCTGCACATTTTCTCCATTTTAGAGACATTTTCTGCACTTTTCCGCCTAATGTCTTTTCACAATTTCTGTGTTTTTAAAAATCCCATTATTATTATTAATAGTAATCATATTTTTTTATATATTATACAAATATTAGATAAAAGTTGTTATTGTTGCACTTTTTATTAGAAAGAAGAAATAATTAAAAATCATAATATTTGTGTTTATTTGATTTCTATTCAAGACACTTTGATAAGAATGACTGTATATTGTTAATATAAACAACAAAGTGAAAAAATGAACCGTGGCTCAAAAAAGGTGGAAAAACAGTGAAATAAAGTAGGACTGTTAAACTCATTTTAGTTCACATGCAGTGTGACAGATTTTAGGTGTGCCATCATTTTCACGTACTGTATAAATGATATGTACAGTATGTAATTGAAAATTGTCAAATATATTATTCTCGATGGAGTTCTTCTTATTATTTTGGAACTCCTCCTACTCTGTTAATGCAGCACTAATAACACACGTCATCTCATAGAGACAATGTCAACGATGTGCAGTCGACCTTTTTTGGAGCCAAAATGTCAAGGTTAAGATCAAGGTCGCGTCAAGTGTCAAAAACCTAAATTTTCCAATATCTCTATTCCTATTTATCGTACAAGTTTGATGCTTACATTTATGAAAAGCTCATCTCAAGTGGAGTATTTTAAATAATTGGACCAAAGCTGTACGACCTACCAGTAAAAAGATCAGTAGGGGTCAAAGTTCATGATGTCACAGAAAAAACCTTTTTCTCTATAACTTGTCCACAAAGTGCTCCAGTGCTCAGACTGGTACCATTGAACAACATTTAATTTCAATGTGTGACATTGACCTTTGCTCAAGGTCATATTTAAGGTCAAGGTCAGTCTTCTGTTTTTCCTGCATTATTACTTTCAATTTCATTAGTAAAAAGAACAAACTTGTCAACAAATCCAGATACAAGTTGTTATTTTTGCTAATTTTTTCAAAAAAAATACAGGTCTTGCTTCGTTTTTGTTATTTTTTTGTCACCTAAATTTTTTGGTGGCTTAATAAAGTCTTTGTGTCTCTGTGATAAAAGTCTTTGATCAAAGTGCAGGACATGCTGACGTATCCTGATACAGATGTGGTGCACATCAGGAGGAGATACGTGGATGTTTTCAATGGAACTCAGTAAATTAATTCAGGAGAAGCATGAAATGCTCTGGACTAGTGTGTATGGTATCAGTGTCAGACTGTGTGTGTGTGTGTGTGTGTGTGTAGGCCCAGCCAGCTGTTTCTCCTAACAGTCCCACATGTTTAGAGCCCATGGTGATCTATTTCCCTCTGTGGGAATCTCCAGTGGCATGGTGAGATCAAAGGGAGCTGAGGGGGTGGGGGGTGGGGGGGGTGATGATGATGATGAAGGGCCACAGCCCGGTGGACCCGGGCCCCGCTGTAAGGCGCCGGGTTCCTCTTATCAAGCTGTCTCATTGATGGGCTGTGTGTAAAGAGGGAGAGTGTGTTTGAAGAGGAGGATTAAAGAGGACAATGACACATCTTTAAGGTTCAGATGGGATCACATCCCAGATCACATCCCAGATCACATCCCAGATCACATCCCAGATCACATCCCAGATCAAATCCCAGATCACATCCCAGATCACATCCCAGATCACATCCCACACATAACTCTGACCCAGTATTGACTGAAACATGGACTTTGTAGGTGACAGCAGCTCCTCCAGGGTCTGGGCTCACTCCTCCACCCAGCACTCGCCCTACAACCTCTAATGCAGGGGTTTTTCAACCGTGGGGTCCTGATCCCATGTGGGGTTGCTTGGAAATAACATGGGGTCACCTGAAATGTACTACTAATAAAATTAAACAAACTAGTCATTAAATATATATATATATATAAACATCAACATATACATAATACTTAAGTAATATTTTCATTTTTTAAATGACTCATTAAAATGATATTTTAAATTGTTGATACTGGATCAATGAGTTCATAGATAATTACAATCATTGCCATTACATGTGCTGACTTAAAGCTGCTAGAGATGATAATGTTTCTTCAGATAAAGACTCGATGTATATTCACAGATCAATAAATAAATTAAAGATTATTTGCTAAAAAGAATTGCTGCTCAAAAGTTTGTTTTCATCTCTACTGTAAACACTATTAATGACATTGTTGGTAAAGTTTAGTGCATTGCATTGTGGGACATGGAGTCCTGTAGATTAGGGGTGTTCAACATTGGTGTCAGGATCCCATTTGGGGACAGTGGGACACTGGGAGGGGGGTCGCCAGATGCCTTCAAGAAACAAATAATATTTTTTGAACAATTTGAGCCAATTTTTGCTAATTTTTACTCTTTTTAAGTTTTTAGGCCGTGCTACTGGACTGTATACGCCCTCACTTTGTTCTTGTTCTTCTTGTTGTGTGCACTAGTTAAAATCACTACTCCTTTGTTATTCATGAACGAATTGGGCTGAAATTTGATCTATCTATGGATTAGGACTGGATTTAGGGCCCAGGGGGGCCCCAAAAGGAAAAACAACAAAAGTCGATTTCTTATTTATTTGTGAGTCAAATATTACTACGGTTGGTGGCATCGAACCATTGACACATACCAACATAGTGTATAAATGGGGCCCATTACTCTGAATGTGCCCAGGGGGCCCACGGGGGCCCCATTTTTAAAAATACTACTCCATTAATGCTTGTTGAATCGGGCTGTAATTATGAATTATGAATATTCTATGAGCGGATGTGTAGAACCTCTCAGACACTTTTTCTTGAGATATTTTTTCTCCTTTTAATGTATTTTTGAAACATTACATTTCTGACACTTCGACATCACATTTCAATGCTTTTTATGCACATTTTTTCCACTTTCCAGACATGTTCAGCACTAATAAACCCTTTCCACCACTTTTCCACCTAATGTCACATATGTTGACTCATTATTGTCACTTTTAACCTTTTTTCATGATTATTTTTGCCAATTTAACCATTTTCATGATTTGTAATGCCTGTTATTGGTCAGTTTAAATTAATTGTTCCTACTTTTTAAATCACGTTTCCCTAACCTCCATTTCTGCCACTTTTAAGCCAATATTGACACTTTAAATCTTTTTTTTTTTTTAACCACTTTTTCTGTCTGTTTTTATTCACTCTATTTTGCTACTTTTAATCAACTTCTGTGGTTTTTAAAATCCATTTCACCACCTTTTCCACCATTTTTACTCAAACACCAACAGGTCCCCAGTAATAAACACCTCCCTTTCCTTTCCAACAGCTTTAGGCTCGAGTTTCAGCAAATATAAATACACAATATTTACGTAGTTTTTATCATAATTTAACCTCTGAGAGATTTGATGAAAAACAGCAAGAAAACCCACACAGATGAACTACAAAGACTAAACCATTTGTTCTTTCCTGTATTAATTAGAGACTTTGTAATTAAATTAATCTCAATTATCGCCTAACAATATTTAACAAAAGAAGTAACATTTTTAAATTTAAATGGAATATAATATATTAATGTATTGTGTAATATTAATAAATAATATTATGATTGCATTGTTCACAAAGCACTGACGAAAAATGTAACTAAGATATATTCATGCTTTTATGGATTTTTAGTAAACTTTCTAAAACAAATGTGTTTTTGTAATAAAATAAAAACATGACTTAGTCCAGAACATTCCAGAGAAATATAAACAGAACAGTGTAAAATATTTATAATATCTGTGGAAATCATGAAATAAACAGAACAACTGATGAAGATGATGAATTTAGTCTGAAATAGTTTTTCTACATAACAGTTGATAAGTTGGGTCAGACGATGCTATCTGTAGCAGCGCTTCTAGCCCCGCCCACATCCTCTACCACTACAATCATTTATCACTGACTTTGTTCATTTGTCACTCATGGATTTATTATTGGTTCTGAACCCTGTCTGAGTGTCAGTGTGGATTGGAGACACTGTCTGCTCCACTAGGACCATTGTCCCTGTTAGCTGCTACATGTTAGCATTGAGGTGTTAGCTGTTACATGTTAGCATTGATGCTAGCAGCTACATGTTAGCATTGATGCTAGCTGTTACATGTTAGCATTGAGGTGTTAGCTGTTACATGTTAGCATTGAGGTGTTAGCTGCTACATGTTAGCATTGATGCTAGCAGCTACATGTTAGCATTGAGGTGTTAGCTGTTACATGTTAGCATTGATGCTAGCTGTTACATGTTAGCATTGAGGTGTTAGCTGTTACATGTTAGCATTGAGGTGTTAGCTGCTACATGTTAGCATTGAAGTGTTAGCTGTTACATGTTAGCATTGAGGTGCTAGCTGTTACATGCTAGCATTGCGGTGTTAGCTGCTACATGTTAGCATTGAGGTGCTAGCTGCTACATGTTAGCATTGAGGTGCTAGCTGCAACATGTTAGCATTGAGGTGCTAGCTGCTACATGTTAGCATTGAGGTGTTAACTACTATATGTTAGCATTGAGGTGCTAGCTGCTATATGTTAGCATTGAGGTGCTAGCTGCTACATGTTAGCATTGAGGTGTTAGCTTCTACATGTTAGCATTGAGGTGCTAGCTGCTACATGTTTAGCATTGAAGTGCTAGTTCCTACATGTATAGCATTGAGGTGCTAGCTGCTACATGTTAAGCATTCAGGTGCTAGCTGAGGCTAGCAGAGCTTTGCTGACACAAACTCTTTCTGTAACAATTTTCACACAGCTGGGCTTTCGCGTACATTTTTTAAAAAGATTAATATAAATGTAACCGTAACATATTATTTAAAAAAAGGAAACAAAAAGAACTTGCTGGAATTATTATGTGGAAATAAAACTTGTTTGTTGTTGACTGATTTATGTTAATTAAGGCCCATTTATTATTTTCTTTATTCACAATTAGATAAAAACAAAAGAGCGATTGACTAAAAAGAAGGACAAATAAAGGGACAGCCCCCCAGTAGCTGTGTTGACCCCCACCAACAGATTGTAGGTGAAGACTTCAAAACACTTTTTGCTTCTTTTATGTAACAATCTTTTTTTCTCTCTGTTCTAACACCAAATATTCAACTTCAGCACAGAGTAAAAGCTCTAAATGGTTCATTATTCACAACATGTTGAATAATCCTGACTGAAGTTTTTAGGGATTGTGAGACAGACAGACAGACAGACAGACAGACAGACAGACAGACAGACAGCAGGTTGGTTTTGTGCTGCTGGCCCTTTAAGAGCTTTAGAGCTTCAGATGCTACTTCATCAGTTGGACAAGGGAAAGCCCATCACATGGAACCGTACAGCCTTACTGTGGAAAAATGTGGTGACCTTTTTCTGTTTGCATCCCATGAGAAATAAGAGGCGGAGCTTAGTGAGTGTGTGTGAGTGTGTGTGTGTGTGTGTGTGTGTGTGTGTGTGTGTGTGTAGTGGTTCTCTGGTTAATGTCCACAAACTCCACCGTCTAATCCTCAAGTCGCATTAAATTCAACCAACTGTGCAGTCATTTGTGTTTTCAATTATGCACACACACACACACACACACACACACACACACACACACACAACCCTACCGTGTGTGTGTGTGTGTCTTTGTCTGATTCTGATCAAACTCCAGGTCCTTTCATCATTATTTCTGACACATTTCTCGACTAAAGTCGGCCACATTCACTGTTTTCTCTAAAGTATTATGTGTTGAAAGCGTCACATTTATTTACGTTTTAAATAGCAATTATTTTCCGTTATCCTAATGTTTCACAAATATTTAAAAAGCACTTTATATTGCACATTAAATGTGAGAAAGAAGAGGCGGAGCTTAGTGAGTTTATGTGTAATCGTAGCATAATTTTTCAAAAAGGAAAACAAAATGAAGTTACTGGAATTATTACAACAAACGCGTCTAAAATGAAAGATAAATAAATAAAATACATGAAAAAAATGAAATAATTCACTCAGTTTTTTGGCAGTAAATTATAAATACTGAATCTGTAACTGCAAGACTTTTGTGTTTTTTAAAGTTGAAAACAGTGGATAGTGTGGACCAATCACAGCCTGTGTTACTAACCTTCCTGCTTTAGTGATGATCATCTCTGTTCCAGCCTCATTGAACTTCTTCCACAGCTCCCGCTCATGAAGAACCACCTTAATGTGTTCAATGTTCTGAAAGAGAAATCACTTTTAAACAACCTCCTTCATTCACAATTACAATTACAATTACAACTACAAACAAATACATGTGCAGATATTTACGTATGTCTGAACCCTTTATGAAATAATGCACAAGATGTTATTAAAACATTTGAAATGGGTCAAAAGGCATTAACGTGTTGAAAAAACATTAAAAGTTCAAATAAACTGAAAAAGTAGCAGAAAGGTGAAAAAGTTAAAGAAACACGTCAACAGGTTAAAAATCTGAAACAATATAAATACAATAGAAAAAAGCTGAAGAAGTTTAAGAAGTTAAAAAAAGGTAAAGAAAGTTTAGAAAGTTGAAAAAGGTCAAAAAATTTAAAAATGATCGGTTACAGTCGTAATTGTACTGGAGATGACGCACAATTTTTGAAGCAGAAAAAAGTGCTAATTTCATTGAAAATTAGTGCTCTCTTTTTTGCGTGAGTGTGTGTGTGCACGTTTGTGCGTGCGTGCAAGCGCGTTTGTGCGTGTGTACGTGTGTTTGTGCGTGTGTTTGTGCTTGCATTTGTGCGATAGTGTGTGCGTGCGTGTGCATGCGTTTGTGGATGTGTGCATGTGCGCTTGTGTTTGTGCATGCGTACGTTTGTGCGTGCATTTGTGCGTGAGTGTGCGCATGCGTTTGTGTGTTTGTGCGTGAGGTTGCCATGCGTTTGTGAGTGTGTTTGTGCGTGCATGCGAGCTAACGTTTGTGTGTGTTTGCGTTTGTGCGTGAGTGCGTTTGCGCATGCATGCATTTGTGCGTGCGTGTGTTTGTGCATGCTTGTGTGTGTGCGTGCGTTTGCGCAGGCACGCATTCGTGCGTGCGTGTGTTTGTGCATGCTTGCTTGTGTATGTGTTTGTGCTTGCATTTGTGCGTTAGTGTGTGCGTGCATTTGTGGGTTTGTGCATGTGCGCTTGCGTTCATGCATATGTGCGTTTGGGTGTGAGTGTGCGCATGCGTTTGTGTGTGTGTGCGCATGTGTTTGTGCGTTTGTGTGTGAGTGTGCGCATGCGTTTGTGTGTGAGTGTACGCATGCGTTTGTGCGTGCGTTTGTACGTGCATGTGAGTTTGCATTTGAGCGTTTGTGTGTGTCTACGTTTGTACGTGAGTGCGTTTGCGCGTACATACATTTATGCGTCCATGTGGGCTTGCGTTTGTGCGTGTGTGCTTGCATTTGTGAGTGAGTGTGTGCGTGCGTTTGTAAGTTTGTGCGTGTGTGCGCATGGGTGTTTGCGTACATTTGTGCGTGTCAGCGTGCTTGCGTGTGTGCGTGAATGAGAGAGAGATATCACGGGAGAAATACCTGTCAGCCAGCTGCAACAAATGACAATTGCGGAGAAACTTTAAGATCTACTTTAAGATCTACTTTAAGATCTACTTTAAGATCTACTTTAAGATCTACTTTAAGATCTACATCAAAAACTGTGACTAGGAAGAGAAAAAAACTGAAGAATCCCAGTTAAACTAAAGACAATACATAAAAGCCTATAGAATTGTGGGATTAGGTCCACTTCAGGCTTGATATTTAAAAAACGGCTGATCTTATGGCTATAAATGTGGTATTGTGAGCAGCTAGACGAATATAACTACTACTTTTGGGAAAATTAGGACTGTGGGTGGAATATTTTGGAAGTTATGACATTATATTTGTTGGCAAAGAGTTAAAGTAAAAGCTGGAGCTGTCTTATAGAGCTCTCTACTCTAGAAGTTTAGTCAAAGCTAGAAATAGAACTCAGTTGAAGGGTTTTAAGCCAAGAACCGTTAAAGATACAGGAAGTAGAACGTGAGCTCAACATTTTAAAAGTTGAACCATTGAAATCGGTTTAAAAATGGCTGAACAGTGGAACTTTAAAGTTCAAGATGAAATTCATTAAAATTCACTAAAAAAGTTGAATAATGATGCATCCTCACGAGTAATTACAATTACAATTACAATACAGAGCAGAAATCATTCATTTAAAAAGCATGAATACAACTAGGATGCGTACCTGGTCAGGTCCACTGGTGCTGGGAACGATGGGAACGATGGGACCGATGGGACCAGTGGACTGGGCCAGTGGTGTCTGTTCTGGAATCAGATCTGTCACTGCAGCAGACTGGTCATCCCTCACAGCTGGAACCTTCTCCTGAAGCATCTCTGCACAATGAGTAGAGAACCCTCAGCTGCCTGTGGTACGGCCGTGCACGTGACACAGCTCTGTGTGTGCACGTGGACCCAGATTCAACTAGCATTTATATCATTGATTCAGCTTCCTCCGTTTGGTCTGTTATCATTATCAATTTAAATCAGACAAAATTATTCATTGAAAATCACACAATGTAACAGAAAAATATGCAAAACAACAGCAAATATACACAAAATCACAGTTGAATGCAAAAATAAAAACCAATAATACACAAATTAGCTCCAAAAACACAAAACCACAACTCTGCACAAAAATAATACAACCACAAAAACACACCAAATCTTTTTTTTTCCTTTTCTGTATTAATGTCAAGAAACAACTGCAAAATTACACATAATTTAGGAAAAATACACAAAAGGACAATGAAAATACAGAAAATAACAAAAAAAACCACATTGCTATTTCACATATATCACACTAAACAACTATAAAATTATACAAAATTATCCCAAAAAAAAATCACAAAATGTAGAAAAATATGCAAAACAACAGATACATTATACACAAAATGATGAAAAAAAACGACCAAATCACAGGTGAATACAATAAAGACAACAAAAATATACAAATTAGCTTCAAAAACACACAAAAATAACATGTCCACAAAATCCTTTTTTCCCCTATGCTGTGGTAATGACTCCAAAATAAACAAGATTTAGAAAAAATAGACAAAATTTAGGAAAAATACACAAAAGTGCAACAAAAATATAGAAAATAATAACAAACCCTACAAAATAACCAAAGAAATCCAAACAAAACAACAAAAATATCAGAAAAATATACAAAACAAAAACAAAGACACACAAACTCTGTTATATCCTGTATAACACACAAAATTATACAGAATGACTCCAAAAACACACAAAGCAACAGAAAATAATGCAGAAATAACAGCAAAAAAAAACAAACTAAACCCTACAAAATCACATGTGAATGCAATAAAGACAACAAAAATACACAGATTTGCTCCAAAAACACACCAAACTTTCACAACTTTGCACAAAAATAACATGACCACAAAAACACACCAAATCATTTTTTTTCCCCATTCTGTATTAATGTCGGGAAATAACAGCAAATATACACATAAAGAGACATTTAGGAAAAAACACACAAAAGGACAACAAAAATCCATAAAATGTGCACCAAAAAAACTGAAAAAGAGACCAAACAACAACCAAAAAAGCACATCAAATGGGAGAAAACTCCACAAAATGACAAAAAAGAAAATAAATAAAAAACAACAAAAACATACAAAACAACAACAAAGACACACAAACTCTTTGGGCCCTGTACTACAAAGCTGGATTTCCTCTTCTACACAAAAACCTACAAAATCACATGTGAATGCAATAAAGACAACAAAAATACACAGATTTGCTCCAAAAACACACAAAATCTCCACAACGACCACAAAAACACATTAAATCCTTTTTTTTTAATGTTCTATTCTGTATCAAAGCCAAGAAACAACAGCAAATATACATATGACTGCAAAAACACACACAGGTTAGGAGAAAGACACAAAGGGACAACAAAAATACAAAAATGACAACAACAAAAAATGTGCATGAAAAGAACTGAAAAAGAATCAAAACAATAACAAAAAAACACATAAAACGGGAAATACAATACACACAAAAGATCAAAAACTTACAAAACTACAAGAAAAATATACAAAACAACAACAAAGACACAAACCCTTTGATATTTCCTGTATAACACACAAAACCACAACAAAATGATACAGAATGACTCCAAAAACACATAAAGTGACAACAAAAACACAGAACAATTACAGGAGAATCACAACAAAAACACACAAACTTTGTTGTTTCCTGTATTCTTGATCTGATTGGTTGTTCTAATGATGACATGAATGTTGATCATGTGACCATTGGATCAAATAAAATCACGTTGATGATAAAAGTGATAAATAAACATCAGAGGAATAAAAGCACGGCATGAAATTTGTTTGTGTGTGTGTGTGTGTGTGTGTGTGTGTGTGTGTGTGTGTGTGAACTTTTCCCACTCAGTTCCTTGTCATTAAAGCAGTGTTTTTCAACCATTGGGATCGTGACCCCATGTGGGATCATCAGGAATTTAAATGGGGTCGCCTGTAATGTTCAAATAAAATGAACTACTGATTAAAAAAAACATATTTTTTAAACTTTTAAAAATATATATTATTATTATTATTCTAATTAAAACAGCACAAGCTTAAACCTGCATGCTTCCCAAATATAAATATAGTTCTAATAAAATGCGATATGAAGATATTAGAGCTTTGTGCACTTTTTAACAATAACAGTATAACAAATGGTCACAATCTGAACTATTTAATGTTTTCCTGTTTTTAAACAGATGTGACTTTTAGTTTTTATATATAAACCAAAAACACTGTGATGTTGCTGTAATAATAATGAATGTTCCTGACGTTAGCTAGCATACAGGTTAGCATACAAGTACGCGCTAACGTTGCTTTGGTCATGGACGTCCAGGGCAGAGCGATGTGACCCGTAAAAAAGATTCCACTGACACAAGTTCAGCTCAACTTTTAAACTCCGACATTTGGTCAAATCTAATCCTTTAAAATGTCTGTCAGCTCAAAACCAAAATAAAACCAGCACAATATGCACAAATAATCTACACAATAGTGAAAAACAAAACAAAAAGCTACTTTTTCTCCCATAAATGAGACCAAAAATCACACAAAGTAACAAAAAAATATACAAAACAAAAGTAAAATACACTAATTAGCTCCAAAAACAGACAAAACCTCGATAATTTGGCACAAAAATAACAAAAACACACCAAATTCTTTTTTCTCTATTAATGCCAAGAAACAACAGCAAAAAAACACATAATGATGATTCCAAAAATAGACAACATTTAGGAAAAATACACAAAAAGACCCCCAAAGAAGTGTCTCTTTTGGCATCTTTAAATTAAAACTTTACATTTTTCATGCAATACACTGATAATTAATTTAAAAAATAATATAATGAAGCTTCAGTCCCATTAAACTCTGTGTTTTCGTCCTTAAGAAATGTAAAAAAATGATATCAAAACAAAAAGCTACTTTTTTCCTCTCCAAAAATCACACAAAGTAACAGAAAAAATGCAAAACAACAGCAAATATACACAAAATGACTAGAAAAAACATGAAAATCACAGGTGAATGCAATAAAGACAACACAAATACACAAATTAGCTCCAAAAACACACAAAAGCTCAATCATCATCATCACAAAAATAACAACATAATAAACAAAAAGACCTCTATTCTGTATTAATGCCAAGAAACAACAGCAGAAATACACATAATGATGATTCCAAAAATAGACAACATTTAGGAAAAATACACAAAAAAACAAAAAATGACAAAAAAAGAAAATAAAAGTGCACAAAAATAACAGAAAAAGACATTTCAAAATGGAGTTAAAACCAGCACATTATACACTGTGATATGACGATATTATAAACAGCCCAGGTTATTAAAAACATGGTTCAAGTTTAGACGTATCTCTTTTGTCATTTTTAAACTAAAACATGTTTTTAATGCGATACACTTTGTGATAATTCATTAAAAAAAAAAAGAAATATATATATATATATATATATATATATATATATATATATATATATAGGATTACTATACGCTCACGTTCCCTATTAGTGGGTGAACAATCCAACGCTTGGTGAATTATATATGTATATATATATGTTATCAATTCATACATTTCTCTGTTTTTTTGTGTATTTTTGTCGTCTTGTGCAACTTTGGATAAATTTGTTGTATTTCTCTTTTAATTTGATATATTTCTGTTATTTTTGTTCTTTTTTTTGTGTTTTTCAATAATTTTGTATGTTTCTCTAAATAAATTTGTCTAATTTTGTCATCAGTTCATACATTACTGTATTATTTATGTGTATTTTAATTTGTCTTGTGCATCTTATTCCTCCTTAAGAAATGTAAAAAGTGAAAAACAAAACAAAAAGCCACTTTTTTTCCTATAAAAAGTCTACTGTGTAATATTTACGGTGTCATTGATTGTTTTTTCTTTAGATTTCACACGTGCAGTGTGTGAAATCACGCTCTCAATGTAAATCATTCTTCTTTTTGAATAATATCTGGAGGTTTAATTTATTATAAAATATGTTTTTTCAGGAGTTTTTAAAGTACATTTGGTGAAGAACAGTTGTCTGAATAAATGAAACCTTAAATATGATTCATAATGTAAACCTCAAAAAGCTGCAGCAGCTGTAAATGAAAGCGTGTGGTGAATATTTAATGATTATGATCATGAGTTTACAGTGTTATTGTTAACCTTTCTTTACAACAATAACAACGATATAAAAACAAACCTCATTTTTTATATCACACATTTCTGGCAAAACCAGAAACTTTCTTTTTTTCTCACCACTTTTTATTTAAACTAGATTTGTTTTTGAGAAAGTGAAAGTATAGATGTTAGAGAATGTATATGTGGTGTTTTAATTTGAAAAACAATAATAATTATTGAAGCTCGTTGAGCTTTCGGCATCTATATCTATTTCTGTGTTATATTATTGTTTTTTATTATTTGTATTCTTTTACGCTATTAACAGTTTACTGTTGAACTCTGGGAAGAAGAAGAAGAAGAAGAAGAAGAAGAAGAAGAAGAAGAAGAAGATTTTCATTTCCACTGACATTTAGAAAAAGTCGATTCTGTAAATTTAAACATATAAACGTTATATTTAATCACAGCAAAGAGAAAAATCAAATATTAATAATGAAACTAAAAAACAATCATTTAATAAGATTTAAGTGAATACACATTATTTATTATCTTTAGAGTCACATGACTCATGGAATATAATCAGCTCTGATCTCTGTGTGTGTGTGTGTGTGTGTGTGTGTGTGTGTGTGTGTGTGTGTGTGTGTGTGTGTGTTTTCACACCTTTGCATTATTTGTTTTTAGCTCAATCAACACGTGCAAAACAAACACTATTTACAGCTGATTGACAGGAAGTTAGAATGAAAACTCTATAATTATAATAATTATAATAATAATAATTATACAATTATAGTACTATTAATATTAATAATAATAATAATAATAATTATAATATTAATAGCAGTCCTCCATACACTAAATCTAATCACTTCTTCTTGAGAATTCTTCCAAATCTGTATATTAACTTTTGAGTTGGACTTTTCACAATAAAATTAAAACTAAACTCGTGCATAAACAGAATCTGCACCCAGGCCATAATAATAATAATAATAATAATAATAATAATAATAATAATAATAATAATAAGTTAATTTAGTCACTCTGATTTTCCATTCAAGGCTTCACAGAAATGGAATCAAATATATTTTCTCTGCAGTTAAAAATACAACTTATTAACGACAGTTATGTTCACATTCACATTATTTGATTTGATTGAAATGTTTGTACATTGTTATTAAGCATAGATTAACTATAGTTTAAACTGTGTTTATGGTGTAATTTAGTTCAGGCTTAGTGCTGTTTTATCATGATAGTTATTATTATTTATTATATACCTGTTCTCCTTTATCATGTTTTATTCTCTCTGTATTTTAATATCTTTCATATTTGATGTTGCCTTTTGTCCATAAACAGATGAAAACTAGTGTTTAGTCTGTTTATAAATATTCATTTATGCTTTTTAAATATGATGAGGAGATGAAACACGCACGTACCTCCATCAGCGGTCCGCGGCTCTCACACAGCCCGCTCCCAGTGGGAGTCCTGGTCCTTTCCCGCGCTGCTCCTCTCTGCTCCCTCTCACGTGCACTCACTCACACGCACTGCGCAGACTCAAACCCACACCGCGCTCTGTGTCTGGCTCCGCGTGCACGCGCACACGTCAGACGTGCACGTGCACCCACCGACCACCAGTGTCACTGGGACAGCACGAGCCCAAAAACAGGAGGAGAACGGCCTTCCACACACGTGTCAAACCTAAGGCCCGGGGCCCACATCCGGCCCCTGCAGAGCAGCCAACGTTAGAAAGTCAAGTAGAGTAAAAGAATCGAATCTCAGTCCCTCCAAACATCACGTGATGCTGATGTTTTTTAATCACATGTTGAATCCTAACTTTTCTAAATTATTACAGTTTTGATGAAATTATTCCACAAAATGTCCCATTATTTAATGTCTTACAAACCTGCCACTTATTGCTCTGATATTCTACTTTTCCACCAAGTTCATGTTGTCTTCTTTTTTTAAATGATATGTTATAAAGTTTAATTTATTCACACAACTTTTTTTTTTTACTTTGAAATTCTCCTGACAGGAAATAGAGACATTTTAAAGTACATTTGCTGATTGAAAGCTGTCTGAATACATGAAATATTAACATATTATTGTACTTTTGTCTGTTTTATACTTCATATTTCATTCAAATGTGGAATTGTGAACAATAGAACACATTAAAGTTAAAATAATGGGCTTTGTTGCATAAAAGCTGCAGCGCTTTGAAGGAAATCAACAAAATCTCTATCTTCCTGTTTTATTTTGAAAGTTTTCCTTAATTACAGTAAAGCTCAAACTGTGATTCTGATCTTCTTCCTTCATTGATGCACTTTATGAGTTTTTATTCAGTTTTTGTGGTCTGACCCTGGAGCTGTTTATGTTGTAGACCCTGATCCAGTCCGATTATTATTATTATTATTATTATTATTGAGTCCATGCTCTGAAGTATATTTATCAAACTTAAGGCATGGGGGCCAAATCTGGCCCTTTACAAGATCCAATTCGGGCCATATGAGAAAACACAACAAATAAAATACAAAAAAATCAATAAACTCCATAATATTTGCATAACTCACGGTATTCCTCCACGTGTACATCACATTTCTAATCTAAAATTGTTGCACAAACTCTACATTTTTCAAAAATCCAGCAATTTTCCTCAAAATTATTAAAAACTTAAATGCATTTAAATACATTTAAATGAATTCACTGTAGGTGATATTGTCCTTTAAATACTTTACATATCATTTATACGTAGAAGAGCAAACAATTGCAAAATGTTGTCTAAATTGCTCATTTTCACTATCTATGATCTGTGGCCCACTAGAGGTCAAACATGGTCCATATTTGGCCCCTGAACCCTAGAGTTTGACACCCCTGAGTCTGAAAACCCTTAAAATAAAAGCCTTTAAATGTGTGACGAGCACAAAGCGAGCAGCGCTGCTTTAATAGAAGAACAGAAAGTGATTGTTTGGCCTTCCTTTAGATCACACGTGTTAAACTCATGGCCCAGGGGCCAAATCCGGCCCTTTGGAGCATCCAATTTGGCCCGCAGGAGAAAGTAAAAGTGAGATTAAAAACATGAATCATTGTGTAAATGAAACTCAACAATATTTACAGGTGCTCACAGTTTTTTTTTGATGATTATATCACATGATTACAGCCATTTTTTATGTTCAACTGTTGAAAAAACTCAAAAATCTTACAAAATACTTTAATTTTCCTTAAATTATTTTTCCTTTAATTAAATAGACATTTCTCACAAAATCTAGGAAATTAAAGTGTAGATCCTGTTTCTTATGTCTGTCACTTATTGCTAATATTGTCGTTTTCTTACATATTTGTGTGTGTGTGTGTGTGTGTGTGTGTGTGTGTGTGTGTGTGTGTGTGTGTGTGTGTGTGTCAGGGGCCAAATACGGAGCAGTTTTACCTCCAATGAGCCACAGATTTTAGGCGAAAAAAACTAGTAATTAACAATTAAATACAATTTACATTTTTTAGGTATTTTTATAGTTTTTATTTTAATATTTTCATTGTTTTTTAGTGGGGGAAAAAAGAGCGATTTTAACATTATTGTGCTTTAGTTTATACTTCTACATATACATAAAATACAAAATATGTATGAAACCGACAATATTAGCAATAAGTGACAGAAATCCGTCCCAACAGATCTACACTTTCAATTTCCTAGATTTTGTGACCAATTTCTATTTAATGAACATGAATATTATGTCATAATTTGAAGAAAATTGAAGTATTTCGTAAGAATTTAGAGGTTTTTCAACAGTTAAATATTAAAAATGACTGAAATCACGTAGATCTTACCTTCTGCCTCTGACAGCGCGACCCTTTGTATAAGTGTGTGTGTGTGTGTGTGTGTGTGTGTGTGTGTGTGTGTGTGTGTGTGTGTGTAATAGTGTCATTATTACTCCAATAGCAGCTCAATGAGCGCAACGCAGCGCGAGCGTCCGCGCACGGCCACGTCACGTGGTGCGCACGCAGGAGGTTTGTGACTTTGAACCTGATCACCATCTGCTTTCACCCCTGCATCTACACACACACACACACACACACACACACACACACACACACACACACACACACACACACACACACACACACACATTTATTTATCGGTAAACCAGTGGTTCCCGGCCCTTTTTTGGATCATGACCCAATTTCATAATTACACATTTCTGGCGACCCCCATACACATTTTTTTTTCTATAATTATTTTTTGATCATGCGTAGCTCAGATGTTGTTTTTTTTAGGCATTTCATCTATTTTTGTTGTCGATTCATACATTTCTCTGTTATTTTTTTGTGTATTTTTAGTCGTCTTGTGTAACTTTTAGATAATGATTTGTTTCTGATCATATTTTAAATTCATTTTCTGTTATTTGTGTGTATGTTTATTGTCCTTTTGTGTATTTTTTACATCATTTTATGTTTTTTTTTAAAGTCATTTAGTGTATTTTTGTTGTCAGTTTGCAAATATATCTGTTTTTTTGTGGGGTTTTGGGTGTTTTTATCATTTTGTTCTTTACTTTGGGGGCCTCACAAATATAGACTATGGGCTGGATGTGGTCCCTGAGCCTCCTGTTGCCCATGTTGATAAAATGAGCAATGTATATATTTTTAATTAGTAATCTATCTATCTATCTATCTATCTATCTATCTATCTATCTATCTATCTATCTATCTATCTATCTATCTATCTATCTATCTATCTATCTATCTATCTATCTATCTATCTATCTATCTATCTATCTATTTTAGTTTCTTTCTTTCTTTATTTATTTAAACTATCATGGCACCATTCCTACTTGTAATAAAAATGTCTATTAAACTGATAACTTCATTGGCCCTGTGTGTGTGTGTGTGTGTGTGTGTGTGTGTGTGTGTGTGTGTGTGTGTGTGTTTGTTTTAGGGTCAGAATGTATGACTTTACGTAATAAGACAACATTTTCAAAATAAAACAAGATAAATCTGTGACTAGTGAACAAGAATGTACTGAGAATAAAATGACTGCCAAAGTGTGTGTGTGTGTGTGTGTGTGTGTGTGTGTTTGTTTTAGGGTCAGAATGTATGACTTTACGTAATAAGACAACATTTTCAAAATAAAACAAGATAAATCTGTGACTAGTGAACAAGAATGTACTGAGAATAAAATGACTGCCAAAGTGTGTGTGTGTGTGTGTGTGTGTGCAGCAGTAAACTTGTCCCTTGAAGCACTCAGCTGTAAGACGTAAAGTAAAGGTTTTTGTGGTGTTTTTTTGCGAGACTAAAACACAAATAAAAGACAGCAGTAAAGTCAGAGTCATTGCTGACTAACACGTTGACAAATTTACAGTTGGTTTGCTGCTGAAAAAGCTGTAAAACTGCCTCCAGACCGAGCATAAGACAGTGGTCCTCAACCTTTTCAGCCCACAACCCCCAAAATAAAGGCCCCAGAGAGCAGGGACCCCCACTGTAGCTGAAGGTGGCTGAACACAGACATGAACATTAAAGAACAGTCATGTGGAGACAGGACCATCTATAAGGGGGAATAAAGGAGAGATTTTTGGGGTCCATCCATAAAGTCAGTAAAATGATGGTCATTGTTCTATGAATCTGTGATAAACACATTTATTTATTCATCTGAATAATATCCACTGTTATCCAGGAATGTTTACTATTATTAGTACAGTGCTCGTCGGAAGTATGTATTCATATAGTGGGAGGAGCTTAAGTAGAGTTGACAATTATGGCCAAATAAGTATGTGTTTGAAGGTTGGATGTACATAGAGGTGTACATACTCTGTAGTGTTTTAAAGGGGTTTATTTGTGGGTGCAAAGTAAAATAGTGTGTTTGATTTACTTGGTTTAATTCTATGGGACATGAACATGATAAATGTGTTTTATTTACTCATAATTTTTGTTATGTCTCTGTAATATTTGTTTTTTGGAGTCATTTTGTGTATTTTTGTATTTTTTGTGTGTAGTTTTGTGTATTTCTGTTGTCATTTTGTGTATTTTTTGTAAAACTATTTAATTTTGTGTATTTTGAGTCATTTTCATATTTTTGTTGTTGTTTGGTGTATTTTTCTGTAATATATGTTTTTTGGGTCATTTTGTGGGTTTTTGAAGTCTTTTTGTATGTGTGTGTTTACATTGTAGCTGCTAGCATCTTAACACAGAATAATATAAGTAGAAAAACTCACCCTTGCACAGAACAAACCCATCAGCTCACTAAAAAGTTATATAATATTGACCTTTTTTAAACCCAAACAAACTGCGACACAGAACCGAAAGTAGCGGGTTCAATACCGAGAGGGAGCTGTAATCTTAAAATTAAAATGAACGTTTTGAACATTTTGCAGCACCAAATTACTCCAAAATAACGAATGCACACACTTGTGGTATTTGGAAGCCATTGACAAAGTTTCAGGTAGAACAGATACCGCATCAGAGAGATATTTGGTCCACAAACACGCACGCACGCAGACCTTTCTTGCTTTTATAGAAAGATTATAATCGTCTTAAAGATGGAAATCCTTGTTTTAATCAGAAATAAAATTGGTTCAAAGTAACCAAAAATGGTGGAAAAGGTGGTGAAATGGGATTTTAAAAACCACAGAAATTGGCTAAAAGTAGCAAATTAGAATGAATAAAAACAGGCAGAAAAGTGGCAAAAAAAACTTCAAAATGTCAAAAGTGGCTGAAAAACAAGTAGTAGTTTAAACTGGCAAATAATAGACATGGCAAATTGTGAATGTAGAAAAATTGGCAAAAATAATAATGAAATATGGTGAAAAGATGTTAAAAGTGACAATAATGGGTCAACATATGTGACATTAGGTAGAAAAGTGGTGGAAAGGGTTTATAAATGCTGAACATGTGTTGAAAGTGAAAAAATGTGCAAAAATGCATTGAAATGTGATGTAAACGTGAGAGAAGTAATGAGATAAAATAACACTCTCTCATTAGCTCCTCTAGCTCTTCTAATTGAACATCATCATATCTTGTGTTCTGATTAAAGCTGAGACTTTATTGCAATAATTGTAATTAATTAACTACAGAAAAATAACCCAGTTAATGGCTTTTTTTTCTCTCACTCCAAACAATGTGGAGTTCCCAGTATTCCCATAATACTGATGCACAGACCACAACACAAGAAACAGGAGAACCAGAGAAGTCATTGCTGTGCTTTGTGGGTGTTAATTTTAGTTTAAATAAAAACACCGAAATGAGACAGTTTTGTTCAAATTGTTAGAAAAAGAGTTTGTGTATTAGTGAGCTCTGCTAGTCTCAGCTAGCACCTCAATGCTAAACATGTAGCAGCTAGCACCTCAATGCTAAACGTGTAGCAGCTGGCACCTCAATGCTAAACATGTAGCAGCTAGCACCTCAATGCTAAACATGAAGCAGCTAGCGCCTCAATGCTAAACATCTAGCGGCTAGCGCCTCAATGTTAAACATGTAGCAGCTAGCGCCTCAATGCTAAACATGTAGCAGCTAGCGCCTCAATGTTAAATATGTAGCAGCTAGCACCTCAATGCTAAACATGTAGCAGCTAGTGCCTCAATGTTAAACATGTAGCAGCTTACACCTTAATGCTAAACATGTAGCAGCTAGCAGCTCAATAATAAAAATGTAGCAGCTAGCACCTCAATGCTAAATATGTGTCAGCTAGGACCTTAATGCTAACATGTAGCAGTTAGCACCTCAATGCTAACATTTAGCAGCTATCACACTATGAATGGCCCACTGTGGTTAAACTAACTGGTTGATGGCGGTAACAGTATGATGAAAGAATCCAGAGAAGAGGTGTCTTTATCGAGGTTTATTTGTGTTTTGGGTGTGTGTGTGTGTGTGTGTGTGTGTGTGGTCAAATAAACAGAAAGAAAGAATGATGAGTATTCAACTCAGGTTACATATCTACTATATTACTAATAAACATGAGCATAGCATGGAAGCTCCCTGCTATACCAGTAACATAAGCTGGCAACTCGGTAACATTAAATAAGCATTATAATACTGAAATAATTTCAAAATATACTGATATAGGCATAAAATATTACCAAAAAGGGGAGAACAAAAGGATTCTAAACATGGAAATGCAATGTCTCAGGAAGAACACACGATTGTTCAATGTCAAGGGTTCACAATCTCAACTTAATTAGACTTAATAAAATGATCAGGAAGACACTTCTGACATTCCTGAAGACTTGGGAGGAAGTATGAAGGCTGTCCAGAAGTCATCCACCAGTATATGACTATGCCTCCATCTTCTCCTACCCAGTAGATTGTGCTGGTCGTAAAACACCTGAGGGAGTGAAGAGTCTTGCCGGCCCATCAGAAGGATGGTCAGGGTGATTGGGTCTGGATCCGCGACGTCCAAGGAGCCATAACCCAGGGGCTGGGCACAAGCAGGGTGTACAGGACTGGCTCAAGAACGAACTGCTCCTTGAGAATAACCTTTAGAGCGGTCTTCACCAATTTTACTTCTCGCTCCCAGGTTCCTCCGAAATGGGTGGCGCTCGGCGAGTTGAAGCAGAAGTGAATCCTTTGTTTGGCTAACTGCGTCTGTAGGTGAGGGACCATGCTTTCAAATGCTTCCTGTAGCTCTCGACTGGCCCCAACAATGTGCCGTTGTCACCCAGGACTTCATAGGGTTGACCGCGCCGGGCGATGAAACGGCGGAGGGATAACAGAAAGTCCAAACTCTCCAGGTCTAAATGTACACACCTGGTGGTCATACACTTGTACAAGATCCCCCATCTTTTCTCCTGTTGACGTCCAATCTTGACCACGAATGTGCCAAAACAGTCCACTGTGGGGAGATGGGACAGTTCTTGTTTCCATGTGTCACATTCCTGCTGCAGGTGTTCTGGTTCAACTGGGTCATCCCATCCAAGTTCCTCTCTCCAAAGGTCCTAGATTAGAATCTTAGCCCGGGTTGTGAACGGGATCATGAAGCCAAGGGAATTTGTACAGGTTGCGGAGTGTGAGAGGTGGTGGCTCTGTAGAACGATGTTTATATCCCAGTGTCTGTGAGGCAATTCCACTGCATGCCGGGGTCAGCTCTTGAAGATCTGAACTTTCCTTGAAGAGCAAAACTCACTCGCTGTTGACCTGGCTTCAGATGGAAGATGCTCAATGACTGCAGGAAGGTTAAAAGCCCATTGCCTTAACTCAAATCCCCCTTCAGAGAGTAACTGACAGAGGGTGTCCACCAAGCTCCATGCCTCAGCTGACGTTTGGGTACTGTGGAGACAATTGTCCAGATAGAGGGACTGCTCATCGCTCTCCAAAGCCACTGTTCTCTTGTGGTGGTGTTGAAGTGTGTAGATGGCACAGCATGGACAGCACATAGTCCCAAATGGCAGTACTTGCCACTCAAATATGAATGGGTCTTTGTTTTTCTGCAGATCCCTCCACAGAAATCATAGCAAAGGTCGGTCAGAGGGCAGAAGGCATCCTTGGTGGAACATACCTTTAATGTCTCCACTCACTACAATGCTGTGCAGGCGAAATTGGAGTAGGACATTAAGGGAAGATGTTCGAAGTGTTGGCCCTGGCAGTAACTGGTCATTCAGTGACTGTCCCTGGTACTGAAAGGAACAGTGAAAGACAAGCCTGTCTTTACCGTTATGGTGTACCATATAGTGCGGAAAAAACCATGACTTCGGATTGGTCAGGTTCTTGTAGGGTGATCTGTACCACATAGCCTGCTTCTTCAAGCTTCTTGACTTCTGCACAGTAGGATTCAGCTCGCTTGAGATCTCTAGCCAGCCTGCGCTCTGTGCTACATAGGTTAGGAAGCACCAATTCTTGAGGAGCATTTAGTTTGACTACTGGAATGTATTGGAGCAACAGAGTAGCATAGTGTTCCCCTCCTTCCACATTGACTCTGGTAGTCACTGACTGCAGGAAGTCAAATGCCTGATGTACACTTTCTTGCTCCGGGGGAGGTCGTCAAGTAGCCATAAGCTTTTCACTTTGAGAACAAGCTCCTGGCAATCCTCAGCTGTAGCCAGGTGAAGGCACTGTTACTCCCTGTGGGGACTCTGGAAAGAACTCATTGGACCCTGCAGTGTCCATCCTAGGAGTGTGTGGACGACGATGGGTCCACCCTTAGGTCCTTTGCATGTAGGTTGGATTGGAGTCAACAGGTGAGGTGAGTCCAACCCAATCAGAATCAGCGGCTGGACTTGGTTCAGCAGGCGTAGCGGGAGACCTTTAAGGTGCTTGTTGCGCTGCTGAAGAGCTCCTATGGGGTAGGACACTTCCACAAGACTACGTTCTGTAGCTGTGAAGGCATTGTGGATGCGGTACCTCTCTGAGGGTTGCTTCAGGGGCGATATGTCAAAAGGAAACAGATGCCCTCTCCGATCCATCATCCAAGATAGCATGGACTTCCATTGCTTGGTCGCCAGTGTGGGCTAGGACACTCATGATTTTTAACATGACCCGTTGAGAGTGGTTTGGGCGGTCGGTAGATCTGAGTAGAAGGCATGAGAACAGCATCGGAAGTGGCTTGGACAGAGTTATGAATGCTGGTGAAGGGGGTGTCTTTACAGACCTTGCATTGGCACAAGTTACAGGTATCTACTGAGTCGTTCCTTGCACATTTCCAACCTCGTTTGCCCCCACGCTTCAATGGTGAGGACAAGAACTGCATGCAGGCCGGCTTCTTTATTAAAGTGAAATAGTGATGTGCAAATCATACATTAAAAATAGCCAAATTCTACACATGATCCATGATTATGATAATAAAAAACAACAATAATTAGATAAAGGAAATATATGGGAAAAATAGCATTTTGCCAATATTTAAGTGACGCCCCCAAAAACAAAATTTCACAGATCATGTTTCCAGTGGAGCTCATGTCTCATTAAGGGGGGCTGAGATCCCCCTGGCTCCCCTGTAGTTCGCACCCTGGATAGCATTGTCTGACCCACCTTATCAACTGTTATGTAGAAAAACTATTTCAGACTAAATTCATCATCTTCATCAGTTGTTCTGTTTATTTCATGATATCCACAGATATTCTAACTATTTTACACTGTTCAGTTTATATTTTTCTGGAATGTTCTGGACTAAGTGAAGTTTTTTTTATTTTAATACAAACACTCTTTTTGTTGTTGTTGAAAGTTTACTAAAAAATCCAGAAATGCATGAATATAGTTAAATGTAAGTTAGTGCTTTGTCAACAATGCCATCATAATCTTTACTCATATTACACATTATGTTAGCACTCAGTGATGGAAATAATAAACACTATTAAGTTGTTTTCAGTCATATACCAACATACATTTAAATTTAAAAATGTTGCTTCTTGTGTCAAATATTGTTAGGCCAGATTTAGATTAATCAAGATGAATTAATGACAAAGTCTCTAGTTAATTAGATAAACATTTTTAATTGAGTCCCACCACTAAAAAACATCTATTTCAGCTTTCAGCTCAACATTAGCTTCAGGATCAACAGCTAATATTTTCCGTCCAGCTCTCAGACTGGTTGGCGTGGTGTCAGCATCATGTGCTGCTCGGTTCAGGATCTGGTCAAATGCAATGTCCTACCACCACATACACACTAAGTTCCTCTGATCCCTGAACATGTGACAGAGCAGACATGGGAGCAGGTTATCAGCTGATTGCTGTGACCTCCCACGTAGGAACCTCCACAATCCCCTTCCTCTTCTTCATTCTCCCAAAAAAACTCAACAGAGATGGTTCATCACATCTGATCAGAGCGTCACATGATCAACACTCATGTCAACATTAGAAATAACCTTTCTGCATGACTTTTAGTCAGATTTTATAACAAAATTTAGATATCAGGACTATTTAAGTGATAGTTTATTTTAGTCAAGTAATAGAAAATCTATTAAAAGGATCCTCCACTCTTTTGGCAAATATTAGTAGATCTATGTCTATCAAAACATTATGCACCATATTAAATGTATTTCATTTTAAAAATAGGACTACTTTACAGTTTTAGAGCCTGTGTTCCTCCATCTTGAAATCATGTGATTGATGATGTCACACGGATTAACAGCCTGTAAACATCCCATTATTTTCTATTAGAGTGAAGCATTCAGCCTGATTTTTACATCATTTAGTAGATTTTAAGATAATTTAACAGTTTTTTTTTTTTTACATTATTTAGTAAGTTTTTACATCACTTATTAGCTTTTTAGATCATTAAGTAACTTTTTACATCATTCAGCAAGTTTTTTTTAAATCATTTAGTAGCTTTTTACATTATTTAGTTACTTTTTAGATCATTTAGTAACTTTTTAGATAATTTAGTTTCTTTTTCGATCATTTAGCAGCTTTTTAGATCATTTAGTAACTTTTTAGGTCATTTAGTAACTTTTTAGATAATTTAGTTTCTTTTTCGATCATTTAGCAGCTTTTTAGATCATTTAGATTCTTTTTACATCATTTAGTAGCTTTTAAGACCATTTAACAGTTTTTACATCATTTAGTAATTTTTTAGATCATTTAGCAGATTTTTCAGTCTAAATGACAACTTTTGGTTGCTCTAAAATACCAGGAAACATTAAAGATGTCTATGTAAACCTCTGGTGAAGGACTCCGACCCAAAAGTATTTCTATCCTCAGGGTTTGTGTATCTTCAACTTTTCGTGATTTACTTGCTAACTTCAGTCACCAGAGCGTGTCAGCGCACTGGTTACAGTTTTTCTCAGTCACTTTGGTGCTTTTCTCACATCACTATTAACATTTGCACAGCAGTTTGTGCATTTCTCAAAACAATTAGTACAAACTGCAAAACCTAGTGGATAACCTGCAAAAGCCCGTCACTCGCTCAAAATGGAACGTCCATTCCTCAAAAGCAAGTCTTCATGTCAATGAAACTGCAGTGTCATCAAAATGAGAAGTCATGACATCATCGTTTATGAACAAGACAGTCAAATAGCTTTGTCAAGTTTTCATTATGACACTTTATTCTCTCAGTGTTTTTCAATACAAAAAAAAGGTCAGAACTCAATGACACTACCTGAAAATGCTCATTACAGCACTATAGACTACTTGTACAGTCATTTGAAAACTACAGTAAAGTTACACATACAGTAGCTGTAGTTGGGGGAGTAAGTGAGTACAAGACATTGAATACGTACGTTTCACATTTTTACTGTAAATGCTCTTTGAAATTCTACAACATTGTGCAAAAGAAAAATACACTACAGTCACTTATTTAGAACAAACATAAGAAACACCCTTTGGTAGAGCTGTGCACAAATGTGAACAATATACTGTAACAGTACATGTAAGTCTGGAACATCCAGACGGTCCTGTCTGTCTGGTCACATATTTTCATCTACATCAAAACAAATATCATCCCTTACATCAGTGAGATGTTAGTCAGGTATGAACCCAGCAGAGCTCACAGATCTATGGACACAGGTCAGATAGTGGAGCCCAGAGCTCTCAGATCTATGGACACAGGTCAGATAGTGGAGCCCAGAGCTCACAGATCTATGGACACAGGTCAGATAGTGGAGCCCAGAGCTCTCAGATCTATGGACACAGGTCAGATAGTGGAGCCCAGAGCTCACAGATCTATGGACACAGGTCAGATAGTGGAGCCCAGAGCTCACAGATCTATGGACACAGGTCAGATAGTGGAGACCAGAGCTCATAGATCTATGGACACAGGTCAGATAGTGGAGCCCAGAGCTCACAGATCTATGGACACAGGTCAGATAGTGGAGCCCAGAGCTCACAGATCTATGGACACAGGTCAGATAGTGGAGCCCAGAGCTCACAGATCTATGGACACAGGTCAGATAGTGGAGACCAGAGCTCATAGATCTATGGACACAGGTCAGATAGTGGAGCCCAGAGCTCACAGATCTATGGACACAGGTCAGATAGTGGAGCCCAGAGCTCATAGTAACCATGGTGATGCTGTGTTTAGTTGTTATGCTGCAAAGAAGTGAAACAAACTGCAGCAGAGCTGAAGTCAGCATCACATGTGAACATTTTTAAATCAAAGTTAAAGGAACTTTTTTTCTCTACTGCATATGATTGAGAGAGATTTATGTCATATTGTTGATGTCATGTGTTTGTTGATGATTTTAATTGATTTTCCTGATGATTTTAAATGTTCTTATTGATTTTAAACAATTGAATGCTTTATCATGTAAAGCACATTGAGTTGCCTTGTGTATGAAATGCGCTATACAAATAAATTTGCCTTGCCTTGTTCAATTTAGGAGACATTTCCAGGTAAAAAATGATAAAGAAAGAATTTGATAACGAGTTCAACAATTTTGTATGTAATGACCCAAGGCAATGAAATGAAGATTATTAGTTTTATTGGAACGACTATTCAACATCCATAAGTATAGTTCATTTTGACTGACATGACATAAACAAATGATAATCTTATGAAACAGCAGAGAATTATATGAAAGCAAGTGATAAATGTCCAAAAGCATTTACAATTTGTTCAGAGGAAGTAGAAAATGCTACTATGATGTGCACAAGTGACTGAATGTTGTAGAGGTTGAACTAATAGTTATGAGAATTTTTATTCTGATCTGAGAAAAGCACCAAAGCGACTGTGAAAAACTGTACAGGAGAGTAAAGGTCCCTTAGGAGAGCTCTTCTTCTCTGCTTCATTGTCTACTACCAAAACCTCAGAGTTGGAACTGTCGTCCCCTGTGGTCACAGAATGTTCTCAGGTCACAACTGTTTTCATCCTCTTTCTGTAAACATGGACATCTTTAACTTTTCCTGTTTTTTAGAGCAATTAAAAACAGCACAAGTTGTCATTGTGACTGAAAAATCTGCTGAATGATCAAAAAAAAAACCTGGCAAATAATATAAAAAGCTGGCTTAATGCTTCAATTGAACGTTTCTATTTATACATCAATTATTATAGCAAATCAATGTAGTTACAATCTACATTTCATTGCTTTTCTACAATTTTGACAAGAAGAAAAAAAAATCTTATGATCTTCTAATGATGTTTGTTATACTGTTTCAAATACAGAATAACCTGAATTTGTGCACAAAGTTACAAAATATGTAAGCTCAGATATTTTCATACTGTATTTTATTCATTTATTTATTTCTTCTATTCTTTATACTGCATTTTATTCTAAATAGATTCATATTTGAGGACGTGAGAGTACAGAATACAATTGTTTAACATTATGTGTTGTGTTTTAATTTGGAAAAGAATTTAATAGAATTTAAAAATAAAAATCCCGGTGACCCCCCATCAGGTTATGTAGACTAAATGATACAAATGTTTATTTATTTGACCAAGACTGAGTTTTATTATTTGCTGTGTGCGGTTTATGAGTCAGAAACAAACCTTCTACTCCATCCAGTGTGTAGGAATTTATTCCGTTTCCACATGACCTGCTGTAATGTGCTCACATCCCTTTCATGGTGGGAAGCATCGCTGAGCAGCAGCTACAGAAGATAAATGATATGCTACATGACTTCTAAACTGAGCTGCTTCACAGCGTGTTTGGTGACAAACAGCACCTGTTAGCGTATGTGGAGACCAGGAGGAAGGAAGCTGAAAAACACAGAAACAGTCCATCATAGAACTGACGCCGTAGAATATGAACTTATAGTGACATAACTGTTTGTTTTCAGTAGAAACCACTAACGCAACAACGTCAGTGTTGTTTCCTAAATACGGGGGGTCTATCAAACCTGGCAACGCATTAAAACTCATGTCATTGTAACGCCCTCACACTGGGAAGGTTTCAGTAACACAGTGGACGACGTCACTGATGGTGCCTTAAGCACTACCCCCAATCCACCATGAGCCTTCCCCACTGTTTAGGCCCCGCCCCCTCCTCTTTCTCCTCCTGGGATTAAAGGTCCAGTATGATGCTTTTTTCCACCCATCTCCATTTGTTGTAAGAACCCTAACAACATAATATTTGAGGGTTTTTTTTCACAAACTCACCTGTTTTCTGGAGTTGTAGCCTCTGAAAGGTGACTTTCAGAGCAATTCTCAAAACGGGCTGATTCGTGGCCTACTATTATCTTTTGCTATGCACACACTCTTGTTACTTTCAACCTGCACATTACAATAAAACCCACGGATATTTAAGAGACTATTGTGATTGTGAGTCAGAAAAGTGTGTGCGCGTTGCTGCAGAACCAGAGCAGCAGCAACAGCAGCTCTTCCTTTCCGCACACAAACACAGCCAGACTCTTTCCTTTCTGCTCTCCGTCGTCCGTCATCGCGTAAAAGTTGGATGCCATCCAATTCCACAACCGAGTCCATTGTTAGCGTTGTGAGCCACAAATCCGTAAACATCCCCGTTGTTTCCTCCTCAGTTCACAAGTGATGTCAGGTCTTGCTGCATAGGCTGGTGTAGCATTAGCATGGAGTGCTAACAGCTGATGTGTGTAAACAGTGGGTACGTGGCTCCAAGCAGTGACTCCCAACACGGTCAGCAGCAGAAAAAGTAGTGCAGTTTGTATTTACATATATGGGAATAAAGTATAATAAATACTGTATATTCTATATTAAACGGTAGTGTTTGTTTTAGCTGTTAGATAGTTGGAGAGGGAGGAGCTCACATTCTAGGAGACGTGTATTATGTCTATGGTAGGAGGAGAGAGGATTGTCAGGAGGAGGAGTCACCTGCCGGGCAAAATCCAACTCGCCCGTTTGGAACTGACTTTTTTTTTTTTTTTTTACAAATTATTAAATAACAAGTGAGGGAGGAAACAGAACTTTTCAACTTTGTCCCTCTGAATCAGGCTAAAGGATGTTTATCACTGTAGATAAACCATGAGAAAGTGATTTTTTCATCATACCTCCACTTTAAAGGGCACTGGCAGAATTTGAGATTGTTTCCAGGGGGCGCAAAAGAAAAAAATAGAATTAAATATATACTGGATTTGCACCAACCACATATACAATAATTCAAAAATAGTTTGTAACTTAATTGATAATGTTAACGACAATAATTAGCTTTAATGTTGTAAATTCATGATAACATCAGATAACATCTGCTTCATTTTTGCTGCAGTACCACAACATGACCTGTGGGCGCAGTGTTGCCTCACCATTTACATTGTGAAGAAGAATTGCGCAACAGAAGAATGAATTCATATACATTTTGTACAGTCACCATGTTTTATGATACATAAAATATTTGTATATTATGTGCATTATATTAAGCTGTAAACTCAGCGTATGGTAAAGTGGTAAGAACATTAGGGCTGGGTATCGCCAGGTACCTCACGATACAATATATTGTGATATTTTTTGACCCCGATAACGATATTATCACAATGCAGTGATACTGCGATAATCGATATAATGCAAGAAATTTCGTCCACGATACATTACGATAACTGTCACTGAATAAATTCAGAATGTATCTACTGCACTGACATGAATGACAGCCAAGTGTTTACAGCACAGTGGCTCTTCTTCACACACACTGACAACAACTAGTCACATGTTATGTTTACGTCTTTAAGGGAAAACTGAAGCAAAATATTGTTGATGTTTGTTCAAATTAACTTTAAATCATTAAAAGCAAAAGGAATGCAGAAAAAAGTCATTTCAGTGCTAATATTATCAACTTCTCTGTAAACAGATCAGTGCTGCTGAACAAGCACAATGAACTTGTTTTAGAGAAGCATTGAGAGAGCGCAGACCTCCGCCAAGCAGCTCATTTCCACCTGTGCAGTTTCTGCTTAATTTTACTGAAAAAACAATAAAAAAAAAACAAAAACTTTAGAAATAATACAAACATTGCCGTTTCCATTTCCGTTTCAGGATTTTCATTCTGTATTTTCTGTCTTTTTTAAAAGGAAAACTTTAAGAAACTGCAGCTTGACAATGAAGCTAATGATACTTTCAGGAAGTTTTTGGGCCTGTGATGAGTCTGATTATTAGAGAAAAAACAAAAAGGAAAAGTTTAAACAGATTTGGGAAAATCTGAGGCTGTGGTTTAGGTTGTATTTACAATGACACACAAAGGTCTGTCCGTCTTCAACAACAACAACAACAACAACAACAACAACAACAACAACAACAACACACTAAAGGACCAATAAAAAGATCATTTCACTCAAAACACACCCAAGACGACAACATACAGTATTTACACAAAAATACTATTACTTCAAAAATGACTGATTTCAAAACATACGCAAAAAAGCACAAGTACAATAAAAGCAACTCAATTGCAGCCACATGAGTACTTTCTGTTACTTTCACCTCTGACTAATAATACTAATACTAATAATATTAATAATAATAATAATAATAATAATAATAATAATAATAATAATAATAATAATAATAATAATAATAAATATGGTTTTCTTTTTCACTGCTCTTTAACTCTATTATAGGTTAGTGCGCCATCTAGTGCTTGACCTGGTCACACTGTCTATTACCTCTGATATTATAAATAATATGTCAATTGTATGGATTATAGTATCAGATTTATTATTATTACATCTGATTTACAAATAAAACACTGCACTTTCACACAGCGATAGAGATAATCTGCAAATACACAACTGTGTGTGTGTGCGTGTGTGTGCGTGTGTGTGTGTGTGCATGAACATGCAGCAGGTTTACTGATCACTGGGTGAAGTTGTGTCATCATTGATTAGTGGTGATCGGTTCAGAGGGGCGGGGCCTCCACAGGAGCCCATTGATCATTCATTGGCTGATTGGTTTGGACAGATACCTCTTTTTTTCCTGTGCAGTCTGTCTGTGCTGCTAATTGAAGAGAACAGAGAGACAACAATAGAGTGAGAATGAAGAGGAGAGAGGAAGGCCATCCTAATTAGGAAGTGGGGGTGAGGAAGAGGAGGAGGAGGAGGAAGAGGGGGAGGAGGAAGAGGAGGAAGAGGAGGAGGAGGGTGAGGCAGGCGACAGGCGCCGGGTCCCGGACAAAGAGCTGTCTGCTGCCCCTGATTAACCCTTTAAACACACACACACACACACACACACACACACACACACACACACACACACACACACACACACACACACACACACACACACATTGTATGATATAACAATATGAACATGGTTTGGATCGTGACCCCCCCCTTTTTTTTATTTTTTAAATATTAAGTATATAATACAGTTGTTAAGAATGTGTAAATATTTTTTGAGAATTTCAAAAATGTATTTTTTTTTTTTTTCATTTCAGGCGACCTCCAATTAAACTCCAGATGAAAAACACTGTACAAAAAAAAAAATCACTTCATTAAACACTAAGTGAATTAAATTCTGTCCTTATGTATTTAAAGTGTTTTTATGAGTGTGAAACCATTGGTGTTTAAACAAACTAATCAACATGAGATCAATAATGATAAAAGACCCTAAACCTATAAAGTTCTAATATAATGAGCACATTTAAACATAAGGAAGGCATATAGATCTTTTTTTCTTGGAAATGCCAAGAATTGAACCCTGGGCCTTTTTCATGTAAAGAATGCGCTCTACCACTGAGCCACACCCCATAATGAAGAAGAATGAGGAAAAAAGTGACAAACACCCCAAATCAGAGGAAAGGCTAAAGTAAGGCATAAAAATGGAAAAACTTTGTTTTTTCTGAATTAAGAACCGAAAAACAAGTGCAAATAGTTTAAACTGGGATGAAAATGCGGTTATGAAAAATGAGGTAAAGTTATAGTATTTGTTTCCCCTGAGATAAGGCTATACTATATATCTTTATTTTATTTTTAAGATGATCACATGCTTTTATGGGCTCTGACATTTTAATCACACGGGCTTTATTTGTACTTATTAAAAATGAATGTATTAAATAATGTTTCCCATATTTCAGCCTGCAGAGGAAGTGTACGGAGCAAAGAAAATGAACATATTTGCTATAAATAATTACATTATAGTCTCTTTCTAAAAATATAACAGGAAGCAGACAATACTGAAGGAAATGACGCGCACCCAAAAATAGACGTGAATACGAGTCAGGAAATGGATGTGATTTATCATAAATAAATACTAATGTGGCCAACAAAACTGCTCCTATTGTTGGAGGCTCATGGTTGTGTACAATTAAAATTAGTCAGAAAAATACAGTTAAAACACGTGACTTTAAAATTATTAGCGTCCCAAGCACATTAATAACTGAAATTAGTATTAGTTGAAATCTATTTTACATTATAAAGTTAGTTGAAGTCTGTGTGGAGCAGGGAAGGCATGTTTGACATGTGGCCGACAGAGGTCGCCCTTTCCCCGCCTGAGTTCTAGTGTGTGAAGTTAGAGCTTTATTAACCTGTAAAAAGCTTAAACATTTCATTCTCAACAACATCAACAATAAGACAATAATAATAAGACATATTTCAATTTCTATAATAATAATAGAAATGAGAAATAAACACAACTTTAGCACAACATTTTTATTTAAATTGTGTGACAAATAAAATACTAAGAAAAGGAAATGAGGGGAATACCCGGACAACCAGCATTAAAACAAGATACTTCCATAATGAAATATACTCAGACATGGATATGATTGACACGCCCATGGGTGGGTGGATGGGGGGTGGGGGTGGGGGGATTGCTTTAATCGTCTCCTAGCTGGAGTGATGAAAGAACCTGAGGTGTATTTTTTTTTTTTTTTAAATGTATTTTGAAGGTGGATTCAGACTAAAACATGGCACACACTCCTTCTAACAATCAGCGGCACTTTAAACACTTCCATCTTCAAACTGAAAAGAAACAAAAACCCAACAAACACAGGAGCTACATTGCTTTCATGTACAATATATGTTTCTGTAAAATAGGGAACAGGGTTGGGGGGGGGGGGGGGGACAAATATACACTACTATACAAGCTTCAATAAATTAATACCAATTGCATATTCTGGAATATTAGCTTTATTTACAAGATTTTCCTTTTTAATTACATAAATACTTAAGAAATATTTTTTTCTTCAAATGATTTTGTCTTTTTTCTCTCGTAGACCAAACGTTCTCCTTCCGTCCTTTAGAAATCACCAGTTTCTCTGTTGGTGTTAGTTTTTATAAAGTTGTAGCTGCAGGTGCTAAGGAAGGCCGTCATTGGCTGAACGCTTCCAAATTTCAACAAATACCATGTTAGCCTTTTATCTCTGTTTTTCTAAATTCAAATATTTTGAAACAGCTTTTGTAAAGGCTGATTCTGTAAATAAGATATGTATTTTATATCAATGTTTGTGTCTCGAATTATTTCTATTATTTTTTTTTTGTTAAAAATTGTGGAAATGTGTTTGAAAGTGTCTTCCCATTTAATTCCAGCAAATTAATTTTGTATAAATAATATGTTAAGGTTTCATTCATTTATTTATTTATTTTGACCCTTACTTTGAATCTCCTGACTTTGATGTCAGGAGATTCGGGAAATTCCTGAATTTCCTGAAGTAATATCGGGAAAAATCTGCTTTGATCATGGAAATTTACTTTGAAATTTACTCTCGACATCAAAGTCAAGAGATTCCAAAAAATCCTGGATTTACTTTAGGAATTTCAGGGTTAGGGTTTGCAGATATTTACTTTGATCTCCTGACATGTCCAGAGATCAAAGTAAATGTAAATCCAAGTAAACGTCAGGAGATCAAAGCGCATTTCAAAGTACATTTCCTGAAAAAAGTTGTCCGAATAAAATGAGTCCTTAACATATGTCTCCTTATTTTGTTTTCTTTAAAGGTTAAATACAATTATACGTAGTATTTTTTGTTAACCAGCAGCTCAGTTTTGGAAGTTATCTGGTCTTCGGAGGTCAAAAAGTGTGTGTAGTGTGCTGTACAGGACAGATATATATGGTAATAGTCTTTCTGATGGTCTAAAGTGGTCGTTACTGAGGAGAGTCTGCGTGTGGAGAGTGCGCTCGCTGACCGTCCAGGCCACTCACGAGTCTCTGGATGCTCTGCAGCTCGTTCACAGAATCCTTCATAGAAGTTTTGGGGGACAACGAGGCTCTGATCTTGTGATTGGTGAGGTGCTCTGGCACGGGGCTGCTCTCCCTGCTGCCTGTTTTAGACGATTCTGAGCTGGGGTTGAGGCTCCCTGGAAGGCCCGTGGAAAGCAGGCTGGTGGTCTGGGGCTGCAGTGACACCGGGAGCTGGTAGGGGCTGAAGCGAAGCCGTGGTCTGGGGGAGCTCAGGAAAGGGTTCCTGGATAGGGGGCTCGTGGTGCTGGTGGCTGGTAGGGCCGAGGCTGCTGCCGCTGCTGCTGCCATGTAGGTGTAGGGGTACGGGAAGAGACCCCCGAAGGACGGCATTGGGATTCCCTGGAAACACAACAACAATCAGCTTGTTCTTCGACATCATCTAGTATAGTGTTTCTCAAATGGGGGTACGTGTACCCCTTGGGGCACTACAGAGAAAGAGAGAGGGAGGAAAATTAACAAATAAAAGCATTAAAAATAGTTTGTTTTATGTTTTAGTTAAAAATGATAGTTGCACTAAATATTACCAGCAACACACAAAACAACAACAAAAACACACACAATCAGAGAAAAATATTTTGAAGAATAAAAAGAACAGACAACAACAAATACACAAAATTACACCAAAGCACACGCACGAAGACAGAAAAATAAAAATAAACTAAATGTGAGAAAAATACACACAATCACTACAAAACACACAAAAATAACAGAGAAACACACAAAATGACACCAAAAACATACACACAGTGAGAGAATAATTTAAATAATACCAACAACAGACAAAATAAGAGAAAAACATACTGAAAAATGTTCAGAAATCAGTCTTAGGAAGCACTAAATACTGTTTCAATCACTTTTTTACAAAATGACATTCTTTAAAATATGTGTTATCATCATAATCGATAGTTGTTTTTATTATGGAATTTTGAGCAAAATGTGGTCATCGGACAATAGAGGGGACTTGAATTCTAAAGTAAGAAAAAGGGGGTACTTTAAAAACATTTGAGATCTACACTATATCTACAAACTAGTAAATTATCATCTATATCTACAAACTAATAAACTAGTAAACTATCATCTATATCTACAAACTAGTAAATTATCATCTATATCTACAAACTAGTAAATTATCATCTATATCTACAAACTAATAAACTAGTAAACTATCATCTATATCTATAAAGTAGTAAATTATCATCTATATCTACAAACTAATAAACTAGTAAACTATCATCTATATCTATAAACTAGTAAATTATCATCTATATCTACAAACTAATAAACTAGTAAACTATCATCTATATCTATAAACTAGTAAACTATCATCTATATCTAGAAACTAGTGAACTATTATCTATATCTACAAACTAGTGAACTATCATCTATATCTACAAACTAGTAAACTATTATCTATATCGATAAACTAATAAACTATTATCTATATCTATAAACTAATAAACTATCATCTATATCTACAAACTAGTAAACTATCACCTATATCAATAAACTAGTAAACTATCATCTATATCTACAAACTAGTAAACTATTATCTATATCTATAAACTAGTAAACTATCATCTATATCTACACACTAATAAACTAGTAAACTATCATCTATATCGATAAACTAATAAACTATTATCTATATCTATAAACTAATAAACTATCATCTATATCTACAAACTAGTAAACTATCACCTATATCAATAAACTAGTAAACTATCATCTATATCTACAAACTAGTAAACTATCACCTATATCAATAAACTAGTAAACTATCATCTATATCTACAAACTAGTAAACTATTATCTATATCTATAAACTAGTAAACTATCATCTATATCTACAAACTAGTAAACTATCATCTATATCTACACACTAATAAACTAGTAAACTATCATCTATATCGATAAACTAATAAACTGTCATCTATATCTACAAACTAGTAAACTATCATCTATATCTACAAACTAGTAAACTATCATCTATATCTACAAACTAGTAAACTATTATCTATATCTATAAACTAGTAAACTATCATCTATATCTACACACTAATAAACTAGTAAACTATTATCTATATCGATAAACTAATAAACTGTCATCTATATCTACAAACTAGTGAACTATCATCTATATCTACAAACTAATAAACTATCACCTATATCTATAAACTAGTGAACTATCATCTATATCGATAAACTAATAAACTATTATCTATATCTACACACTAATAAACTAGTGAACTATCATCTATATCGATAAACTAATAAACTATTATCTATATCTATAAACTAGTGAACTATCATCTATATCTACAAACTAGTAAACTACTATCTATATCTAGAAACTAATGAACTATCATCTATATCTACAAACTAATAAACTATTATCTATATCTATAAACTAATAAACTATAATCAATATCTATAAACTAGTAAACTATTATCTATATCTACAAACTAATAAAACTATTATCTATATCTATAAACTAGTAAACTAACATCTATATCTACAAACTAATAAACTATCATTTATATCTACAAACTAATAAAACTATCATCTATAGCTATAAACTAGTAAACTATCATCTATATCTATAAACTAATAAACTATTATCTATATTTATAAACTAATAAACTATTATCTATATCTATAAACTAATAAACTATCATCTATATCTACAAACTAATAAACTATTATCTATATCTATAAACTAATAAACTATTATCTATATCTATAAACTAATAAACTATTATCTATATCTATAAACTAGTGAACTATCATCTATATCTACAAACAAATAAACTATCATCTATATCTATAAACTAGTAAACTATCATCTATATCTACAAACTAATAAACCAACATCTATATCTACAAACTAATAAACTATTATCTATATCTATAAACTAAAAAACTATTATCAATATCTATAAACTAGTAAACTATCATCTATATCTACAAACTAATAAACTATCATCTACTGCCTCGGTTCTCAAAGTGGGGTTCGGGGTGTACGTGTCACAGGGTGTAAGAGAATAGAAATTTAAAAGCAGTGTGACAACATTGTAAACTAGAACATATATTGACCAGCTGTCAGGAGCCTCCATGCATTGCCACACAGAGAACAGTGACTAGGGCTGCACAATTACAGTAATTGCTTCATAATCGTCATCAGGATTTTGGATTAAATTAACCAATATATCGATAAAGCAATATTTACATTTAAAATACACGAGGGGTGTAGAAAAATAATCATTTTGGCGATTTATCACAATATTACATCACGTGATTCTGGGATCGATTCAAAGTCATTGATATGGATTTATTTTCATTTGAATTTTTTAACTTTTATTTAACAGGAAAGTGTTTTCTGCTGCAGTAGACATTGTAACTACATAAAGAAGTGCTGAAACCTGGGAACGTGCTTTTTCAATAAAATCTAAAAAGAAAGTTCTAACTTTGTTGTTCTAGACATATGTCTCAATTAAGTAGCACTAAAATCAAAGTTAGTTTAAAAGCCACAGGCAGATTGTATGTTATGTTTTATTTGAAGTTGTTGACACATGTCATGTTAAAGCCAATATTTTGAGTTTAAAATATGCTAATAAAATATATTTCATACATAATGTTCTCATAAAGGTGTACACATTTACAGATTAGTTCTAAAAAAAAACATTCTAATATCGGGATACATCGTATCGTATCGTGACCTATATATCGGGACATGAATCGTATCGCCAGACTCCAGGCACTACCCAGCCCTACTCTGCACTTTGTAATATTGTATTTATATTAGTACATTTTAAATAATTGGGTTCCATTCATTCATGAATCTATTTCTGACCCACTCGTTCCTTCTTCAGGGGGGTGGGGCTCTGCTGGTGCCTATCTCCAGCTCTCATTGGGCGTTAGGTGAGGGTACACCCTGGACAGGGCGCCGGTCCATCGCAGTAAATTATTGCTTGAGTTGATTTAATTCCATTTTAAAGCTTAACATTACACTGTAAACTGTACATGTCGTCTGTTTAAAATTAGTGCAATAAAAACACAGATTTATCCCTAATACGATAAACAATTGTAATTACAATATTACAAAATTACCATTTTGGCCATTATCGTGCAGCACTAATCGTTACCCAATTTTGACATCAAAAATTTCTGGCGACCCCATAGACATTTTTTTCTAGAATTAGTTTTTGATCATGTTTACGCTCAGATATTATTTTTGTTGAACTAGATTTATATTTCACAAAATGAACGTATGGAAATACAGTTTTATGTGTAACTATTATTATTTTTTTTAAATCTATTTTAATTTTTCAGAAATTTCAGGCGACCCCACATGGGGTCCTGACCCCAAGGTTGAAAAATATTAATTTAGTGTCTCCTGACTAGATTCATTTCTATAGTTTTTATCATTTCCAGTCATCTCACGCCTGAGGTGGGACCAACACTTTATTAGTTCATTTTCTACTTTCTCTCTCTAGTACCCGCTGTAGTGCCATCGTGTAACCCTAGGGGTACACAGACCCCATTTGAGAAACACTGATCTGCAGTATGTCTACAAACTGGTGAACTATCATCTTTATATGATGATAGTTGGACTTTGCTGAACCAATTAATGTCAGGTTTAATCTGATCAGATGAAAAGTTTATAGATTTTCATAAATAAAAGTGATATTTCTAAATGTCGACAGTATCACGTCTCTCTGAACGTGTTTCTAATGAAGGTTGTTGATGGTAACTCTGCATTCATTTGTTGTTTCACGTCTAATGTAGCACTAATAATTATTAAGTCTAATGCTAAGTAATGTCTGGGTCTCCACTTCTACTCACACGTACCACCTCATGTTTTCTCAGAGAGAAGTGGTCATGTGACCAGATACAAAATTAAAAATACGCATATTTAACCACATTCACAATTTGTCCTTCCCATTATTTGTCAGTTTAAACTAACTTTTCCAAAATTGACACTTTGAACCTTTTTTACCACTTTTTCTATTCTACCTCGTTTTCGACCACTCTAAAATGCAACTTTTAACCAATTTCTGTGGTTTTGAAAATTTAACCCATTTTATTTCTGATCAGGACAAATGTTTACATCTTTAAGATGACTATCTACTATGACCCAAGTAATACTAACGTTCCTGGATAACAGTGGATATTATTCAGAGAGAGAAAATGATCTTTAACTTTGTCATGGCTTTTGAAAATTGGACTCATTCTTAACTCCCAAAAGTTTTGTCTTTATCTTGGTAACTGTAACACTGTAACTATGTGTAATATACAGAGGGTGAAGTCAACCCTGTGAGACTTCTCTGCAAGAAGATGGACGTCTGGAAAAACCTCCTCATGAAAGCATAAAAGCGATATTTGAGCGTTTTTTCATTGTTCAAGTGTTTTTATTGAGATATTTAGATTTGACATTTCCACGAGTAATGGAAACATAGCTAGTGATAATATTGTCATGTAGATTTTTGCTTAAATGCTCTCAAACCTTTAGATTTGTTGTTTTTAACACGAATGAACACAAAGGTATCATCAGCAAAGAGCTTGACTCTAGCTGTGTTTCCATTACAGTTTATTGCAAAATAAAAGCGATATTTCTAAAGTTTTCGACAAACTCTAATGTGTGTTTGAACGTGTTTCTAATGAAGGTTGTTGTGCAGCCTGGTTACTCTGGTAAAATCTTATCCCCTAATATTTCTGTGCAGAAAGATGGACGCTCCAAACCTCCTTATAAGACTCTGTATTCCATTGATGTTTCACGTCTAATGTGGCACTAATTATTATAAAGTATAACGCTAAGAAATATCGGGGTTTCCTGTTCACACGTATCGCATCATGTTTACTCAGAGAGAAGTGGTCATGTGTATTTGCTGAAAAAGTGTTTCCATTGCACTTTTGCAACACATTTCAATATTGAAATGTCTGAAATTCCTCCTCATGAAAGCATAAAAACTTTTTAGTAATATTTGACAGTTTTTTTCTTTAGCTTTTTTTAAATTCAGTTGTTTCCATTGCCAGTTTTGTTTTGCGCTATTTAGATTTTGCGTATTTCCAAGGGTAATGGAAATGCAGCTTCTATCATGTTTATGGTTAAACATGGTTAAACCGTTGCTCAGTATAGTGTGTTGTCTAATAACCGAAAGGTTGAAGGTTTGAATCCTGCTCTATCTGAGTCATTAGCTGTGTTTCCATTACTCTCGGAAATGAGCAAAATCTAAATAGCACAATAAAAACTAGTAGTGTAAACACCCAAATATCACAAAAAAGCTTTTATGCTTTCATGAGGAGGTTTTTCAGATGTTTCGATATTGAAATGTGTTGCAAACGCAATATGAAAACACTTTTGCCCCAAATACACGCCACAGAACGTGACCTGGTCACATGACCACTTCTCTCAGAGAAAACATGATGCGGTATGTGTGGACAGAAGAAGAGACCCAGACATTTCTTAGCGTTATACTTTAACATTATTAGTGCCATGTTAGACGTGAAACATCAAAGGAATGCAGAGTGTTATGAGGAGGTTTGGAGCGTCCATCTTTCTGCGCCGAAGTCTCACGGTATGAGATTTCCCGGGAGTTGCGAGGCTCCTTCCCAAAACAACCTTCAATGGAAACATGTTCAAAATGCAATTATACTTTATCAACATTTAGAAATATGATTTTTATTTTGTGAAAATCTGTAATGGAAACCCAGCTAATATTGTTGTGTCCTTGGGCAAGGCACTATACCCACATTGCCTCATATGAATGGGTTTGAATTGTGCATGAATGTTGGTGGTGGTCAGAAGGCTTTAAACGCAGCTTTAAACTAATCCTGAGTTACCATGACTACCTGTCAACATTGAGCTGTTCTGCAAAGCTGCATTTAAGACAATTTTATGAAACAATTTATGAACTGTATCATTCCAAACATCAGTCTAAACAAATCAGATGTTGCACACCCTAAAACCAAGCAGCAGCCATGTTGAAAGTCTCAGGTCAATCTGAGCTTGATTCGCTGAGATATTTGAGACACACACACACACACAGAGAGAGAGAGAGAGAGAGAGACAGAGATTCCTTGCTTTTATAGATATAGATAAATTATTGTTAATAATTGTTTTTACCTGAGATGCGAGCATGTGCTGCGACAGGTGGAAGGGGAATGGATTAGCTCCTCCTCCTCCTCCTGGTCCTCCTGGTCCTTGGTTTGAGAGGCTAGCGTTATCCAAACCAGCGGCCCCAGACACAGAGGCCAACAGATGTCCCATCCCTAGAGCGGAAAAGGCTCCGGGGCCCATGGCGAACTGTCCAGGGTGAAAGAGCAGCGGCGATCCAGCGCTCAGGGGGTTAAAAAACTGCTGAGTGTGCAGTCCGGACAGGGCCAGGCTCTGTATGTGGGCGGGGCTGTAGTGGGAGGGGCTCTCAGTCTGGACCATGAGAGGGGAGAACAGGTCTTTACTGGTGCTGATGCTCTCTGGATCCTTATTGGTCAACGTGTCCGAGGTGTCCTTCCTGTGCCTGCTCTCAGAGCCTTTCTCCTTCTCCACCGTCCTCACGCTGAACATGGACCCATCTTTCTTGTCTGCCTCAGGAACAACAACGTCTCTGATGCAGCGATCCTCAAGCTCTGGTCCAGGGCTGTCTGAGGCCGCGCAGTGCTCGTCAGGATGGTCCAGCTCCTGCTCGCTGTCACTGCACATTTTATCATCTAGAACAGAAAACACATTTTAGTTCAGGGGCCAAATATGGTCCAGTTTGAACTCAAATGGGCCACAGGTGATTTTATGCAGGAAAACTAATCATTTCAACATTATTGTAGCATAATTTATACTTCTAAATATACATAACATGCAAAATATGTAAGAAAATGACCATATCCAGGCAATAAGTGACAGTCACCAGTCCAAACAGGGTCTTCACTTTCATTTTCCTAAATTTTGTGACAAATTTGGAAAATTAAATGTAATAATTTGTGGAATTTAAGGACTTTGTAAGAGTGTTTTCAACATTAAAAATTACTGCAATCATAACCCCCTGCAAATATTGTTGAGTTTCATTCACACAATGATTTATGTTTTCTCTGTCATTTTTATATTTATCCTGCATGCGGGCCGAATTGGATGCTCCAAAGGGCTGGATTTGGCCCTCGGACCTTATGTTGGACACGAAGGTGTCAGAATGAGCAAGCACGTCACATCACCAACTTTGTTAGATATTTACTCACGTTTCTAGATAAAGTGCATGGAAAAAATTTAATATTCAGAATTTATTTGTTTGCATATATTTTAAAGGAATAAAATATTCCTGTTCAATGCTCATAAATAACTAATGATCTGCTCACTGACAATATGACATAATACAATGAGTGTTACTTAGGCCTGTGCAATATTTCGAGATCCAAGATATAAATTATATTTTTTCTATCTTTTTCTAAAATATTTTTCTATATAGAAAATTACAATAAAAAAAGCTTATTTTGTATAAAAATACATATTTTAGGAGTGTTTCCTAACCCCAAACAAGCCACACTACAGAACTCACTCACACATGCTGTCCCTTATGTTTGTTAATAAATGTTATTTGGCCCAGAATTGTCTTTCTGGTCAGACTTGAGTTAAACATATCCAGATTTATATCATATATCGACATTTAGAGATAACATATTGAGTAACGAGTTATATCACCGTTATATCACCCAGCCCTAGTGTTTCTATTATTACCAGGCATTGGTAAAAAACAAAGAAAAAAGGCAGTTTAAATTAAAGAAAATATTTATCTCAGGTTCAAATGAATCATGAATATTTCAGTGTAACATTTAATTATTTTAAGAGATTGTTTTTTAAGTGACATTTTGCTTTCCCTTTTCCTTATTACTATTTATTTATTTATTTATTTGTTTTAATGTTTTACCTCGACTTTGCCGACTGAACCTCAGCGGGCTGGTCCTGGAACCCAGCGGGGAGTGGGAGGCCTCTCTGCCGGCCTGAGGCTCGCTCGACGAGGCGTCGGAGTCCGCTCCGTCCCGGTCCCGGTCCGCTTTACAGTGGTCCTCATACATCCGTAAGGACGGCATGGTCAGCTGCTTCCTATAATCCCCACATTATTATTATTATTATTATTATTATTATTATTATTATTATTATTATTATTATTATTATTATTATTATTATTATTATTATTATTATTATTATTATTACCTTTTCTCTCTCCTTCCGTTGCCTGTGTCTCTGAATCCTTTGGCGAACGGGTTGTTGTCGATCTTTAACTGTGTGATCTGTTGGCACACACGCGCACGCGCACACACACAGGGCACAGTTTAAAAGGTGAACTCTGTGTTATTTAAAGCTGATGATGATGATGATGATGATGATGATGATGATGATGATGATGATGATGATGCTTCATATCAATAACAGAATGAAAAACATTTGT
>NC_041056.1:42080383-42100383 GCF_900634775.1 Gouania willdenowi | reverse complement strand
CAGCAACAACACATCTAGAATAACACAAAAGCACATTAAACATTTAAAACAACACAAAAACACATTTAAAACAACACATTCAAACAGCAACAACACATTTAGAATAACACAAAAGCACATTAAACATTTAAAACAACACAAAAACACATTTAATACACAACAAAAAAACATTTAAACTCCGCAACAACACATTTAGAATAACACAAAAACACATTTAGTACACATTAAAACACAACAACACAACAGCATATTTAAACATGCATGTGTGTAAGAAAACACAACTTTTATATCATTTGAGTTATTTTGACCTAATGTCAGCTTGGACCATAATTACCCTGAAAACATGTTAATTTACTTTTACTTTAATTATTTATTTATCAATTTTTTTTAAATACTTTGGAATATTTTAAATTAAAGCCAATTTAATTTGATATAATAATATTCCAGGTTTCATTCATTGGAGCTGGAATCGCTTGGAGGATTTTTTTTTGCCAAAAATAAATCCGTGTGTGTGTGTGTGTGTGTGTGTGTGTGTGTGTGTGTGTGTGTGTGTGTGTGTGTGTGTGTGTGTGTGTGTGTGTGTGTGTGTGTGTAACACTCTCACAAAATAAAGTTTTGACACTAAATGATCCACAGCCTGTAGTTTTTGCTCCAGTTCTCCATGCGTTTTTGGTTCCTACCTCCCGGACTTGGTGATCACCATCTCCGTTCCCAGTTTGTGGAACTGGTCCCACAGATCTTTCGCTTCCAGCGTCACTTTGGGGTCGTCCTCCACCTCCTCCTCGGGCTCCAGGCTCTTCATCCTGCGGAGATGAGCCACCTGATGGTGGTTGAGGGCCGGGTGGAGCCCCGCCGCCGCCGCTGCTGCCGCCGCTGCCGCTGCCGCCTCCCCTGCTCCGTGCTCGGACACAGGCTTGGTGAGCGCCCCGGGGGGCAGAGTCAGAGCCGGGAAGAAGGAGGGCTGCGCGGCCGCCAGGAAGGCGGACATGGGGAAGTCAGCGGGCCGGTGCGCGGCGTGGAACGGGTGGTAAGCCATGGCGGTTCCTGTAAAAACTGGATCTCTCATCGGTGCGTCCGCGGGAATGAGCGACGAGGGTTTGAGGTGGTTAGAGTCCGATTCCAGAGGAGGAGAAGAAGGAGAAGAAGAAGAAAGATTCGCGGCGCGACGCACGGAGCGAGGCCACGGCTGCAGCTCCTCAAGCCTGTTCCTCATTCATCACACACACACACACACTCACACACACACTCACACGCACACTCACACGCACACACAGGCTGCAGTAGTGATGGGTCCGCTCTGTGTGACATGTCCATCCTACAGCTACAGCACAACTCATCAACCAAACCTCTGATTGCGCATTTTACGCGTTGTGGACGCATCGCGGGCCCCTCTATGGGCTATAGGCGTGGTCCAGACAGTCCGGACAGGAGGGGGGGTGAGGGGGGGTGAGGTGTCGGAAGCATTAGCAGTAAGAAAACATGTCAACAGAATAAAATATTAACCAATGACAGCAGAGATCGGGAAATCCCACCCCCGCCCCTAACACCCCACACCCCCGCCCCCCAACGCCCCGCGTCCGTGAAGCGGCAGCAGCGACAGGACCGGGTTAGGATCAGGATCAGGATCAGGATCAGGATCAGGATCAGGATCAGGACGAAGGACACATCACCACCTCCCGGGTCCGGTGTGTGCGTCCATCACAGGTTCAAACTGTTCTGTTTACACACACACACACACACACACACACACACACACACACACACACACACACACACACACACACATACAATGAGAAAATTTACATAACAAATACTATTAATAAATTATTATTATTATTAATAAACAAAATATGTGCACGTTTTTATTTTTTAAAAAAAATCACTTTAAAATGACTTTCTTATACCATTTCACACACACACACACACACACACACACACACACACACACACACACACACACACACACACACACACATACACACACACACACACACACACACACACACACAGCTTCATGTTCTCACTTCCACTTCCAGTGACTTCTTCCGTGCATGTCCGGGGACGCGCAGGCGCAGGCTGTGACCCAGCAGCGACACCGGCGGCGTGGACGCGCACGTCCCAGAGCGTGCACGAACTGATGATGTGAGTTATTATTCATGGAAGAATCTCCAACAAGTTGCATTTGGTGATTAAGGAGGAGAATAAGAGCCACTCACACTTCACGCACACACACAGACCCCCCTGTGCCCGTGCTCGTGCGTGTGCGTGCACAGCGCTCTCAAAGCAGCTTCTGATTAGTTTGTTAAGAAGCTGTTTGGCGCCAGTCTGAGACTCAACAATAAGAACAATCTCCTCTGCTGTCTGTGCGCGTTTAGCCCCGAGCACATCATCCTCTGACCCCCACAGCCACCCACGGACCGCCTCTTACACACCATTTAGAACACATTAACATGTATGTGCTAACGACGTGCTTCTACATTTTTGGGATCGCGACCCAATTTTGACATCAAGTATTTCTAGCGACCACCAAAGACATTTCTTTTTCTAGAATTAGTTTGTGATCATGTTTGTTTGTTCCATAAACATTCTACGTCATCAAAAAAAAAGTTATTAAAAATAGGCTTTTTTTTGGACATTGGTCCAAATTTAGCCCTGATAGTTGTTTAAATCAGGTTGTCATTGGATCGTCCAACATGGTCCAGATTTATTTGGTCCAATAATAGGACTTTTCATTTACAGTAAGTATAACTCAACCGTTTAAAAAAAAAAAAAGGCATCGTAATAAACTTGATGGTGCAAATTACTAGAAAGATTCCCACGATTAGGTATTACACATTTATTACATTAATTCTTACATTAATGAACAACATTCTAACTAAATTCATCTTGAGTGCATTGTACCTTCCACTTTTCAACCATATTTTGTTGTTTAGACACGTGGAAAAGACGTATTTTCAACCAGTGACAAGGTATCAGCTCACATATTTACTTTATTTATTCATTTTACTGCATTTTAGTTGAACTATATTTGTATTTGACATAGTGAACACAGTTATTTAAGATTGTGTTGTTTTATTTAAAAGACAATAAATAATAATTAAAACATTTCAAAAATATATATTTCAATTTTGCAGAAATTTCAGGTGACCCCCCATTTAAACTCCAGGCGACCCCACATGGGGTCTCAACCCTAAGGTTGAACAACTTATGCTTTTACAAATTAATGAGATTTTAATTAAAAAAATAAAAAATAAAAACTAGAAATATGCTCAAATATATTCAGACTGTAATAAAAGTTTTATAACCTTTGTTGCTTTTATTTAATTGATGTGGTTTTAATGTGAGACATAAAATAGATGTTTTAACACTCAAACTACTAATGTAATCTAATTAATCCATGTGTTTGTTGTTTATTCATTCACTATTAATAATATACAGAATCCTTCATTTAGTGCAAAATTCTGCTCAAACATCAAACCAGGACAATTTATTTATCATTTATTTAAACCGTTTCCACCACTTTTTCCACCAATGTCACATGTTCACCCATTATTGTCACTTTTAACCTTTTTTCACCAATTTCATCATTATTATTATTATTTTACCAAATGAACCACTTTTACCTTTTATCATGCCCATTATTTACCAGTTTAAACTAATTGTTCCAATATTGACACTTTGAACTGTTTTTATTCACTCTAATTTACAACTTTTAACCAATTTCTGTGGTTTTTAAAATCCCATTTCACCTCCTTTTCCACCATTTTTGGTCACTTTGAACCATTTTATTTGTGAGTAAAACAAGGATTTACATCTTTAAGATGATTATAATAATAATAAAGTTCCTGGAAAACAAGACCTTTTCCAACATTATTGTCATTTTTAACCTCTTTTCACCATATTTCCTGCTTATTTTTGCCAAATCAACCACATTCACCATATGTCATGCCTATTATTTACCAATTTAAACTAATTGTTCCAGTATTGACACCTTAAATCATTTTTATTTATTTTTTTATTTATTTATTTATTTATTTATTACCGCTTTCTCCACCATTTTTGTTCACTTTAAACCCAATTTAACCACATTCACGTCACACCCATTATTTGCCAGTTGTGTTTAATGTAATTAATGAAATGATAGAGGAGGTTTTAATGATGGTTCCATCCCAGCCTCCTACAGGTGAACTTGGACGTCCTTCAGTGGAACGTTCAATGCAACACGACACAGTCGGAAATTTAGGTTTATCTAAAAAACAAATGTTTTTTTGTAGGGTTTGCGTCGGAAATCGAGCATTATTGCTGATTTTCTTCATCATCCTCGACACCGTGCCTTCACCTCCTTTCTTTCTTTCTTTCTTTCTGTCTTTCTTTCTTTCTTTCTTTCTTTCTTTCTTTCTTTCTCTCTTTCATCTCTCAATCTTCTCCTCCATCACTGCTTCATCTCATCTCTGCGGCTATATTTAGCGGCGAGACGGAGTCGTTGGCGCCAGACCGTTTAAGAGCTGTCAGAGTCCCTCATATTCCCCCTGTCACACACACACACACACACACACACACACACACACACACACACACACACACACACACACACACACACACACACACACACACACACACACACACACACCTTTACTTCTGCTCAGGTGTTCTTCACTGGTCTGACCCACATGTTGCCAGGTGGGGGCGCTAATCCGACTCTTCTGGACACTAAGAGGCCTGACTTTGAATAGAAAAATATAAATAAATGCACATAATAAATAAATAGAATTAAATAGAATTAGATCAATAATCACCTGCTGTGTTTGCATATTTCAATAAAGCTAAATAATTATTTACAAGAAGAAAATTGTCGATTTCTGATTATTCTATTTTAAACCAGGGGTTGTCAACCTTGGGGTAAGGCCCAATTTAGGGTCATGAGACACTGGAAGGGGGTTGCTCGAATAAGAATATTTTCTGAACAATTTGAACCCATTTTTGCTTATTTTTACTCTTTACTGCAACTACATTAAACTCACCATATTTTAACCTACTTTCATCACTTTTTCTTGCCATATTTTTTTCTGCCACTTTTAAGCCAATATTGATCATTTAAACCCTTTTTTAAAATCACTTTTTCCACCATTTTTGGTCACTTTTAATTCTTTTAACCCAATTTAACCACATTCACATTTTGTCATGTCCATTATTTAGTTTAAACTAATTGTTCTATATTGACATTTTGGACCTTTTTACCACTTTTTCTGTTTTTAAACACTTTACAATGCAACTTTTTATAAAAATCCCATTTCACCTCCTTTTCCACCATTTTTGGTAATTTTGAACCATTTTATTAGTGATTAAAACCATGATTTCCATCTTTAAGATGACTATAATAATAATAAACATTCCTGGATATCAGTGGATATTATTCAGATGAATAAATAAATGTGGTTATCACAGATTCATAGAACAATGGACCATCATTTTACTGACTTTATGGATGGACCCCAAAAATCTCTCCTTTATTCCCCCTTATAGATGGTCCTGTCTCCACATGACTGTTCTTTAATGTTCATGTCTGTGTTCAACCACCTTCAGCTACAGTGGGGGTCCCTGCTCTATGGGACCTTTATTTTGGAGGGTCCCCGCTCTATGGGACCATTATTTTGGAGGGTCCCCGCTCTATGGGACCTTTATTTTGGAGGTCACAGGCTGAAAAGGTTAAGAACCACTGGTTTAAAACAGTACACATGTTTCTTTGTTCCTTTATTCTCACCCTACAGTGGGTCAGCGCAGCTCATGTCCAACCTGGCAACCCATGACTGCACCATGGGATCATTTTTGTTGAAACTCATCGAGACGTGGAGTCGTTTTCAGTTTCTGAGGCCATACACGGAGCTGTTTAACATTTTGTGAGCACGTTTCCATCCTGGTTCTGATCTTTTATCAGTGTTTACCACTGATGGTTTACGTTAGTGAACATTAGTGAAGTGTGCAGCAGATTCCTGTGGCTCTGAAGTCCTTCATTATTGTTGCTTTTTCATCAAATAATGACACAAACAGAAGATAACTTAGAAACAAACCTGCTGTTTGAACTCATTAAATAATCTACAACATGTGTTGTGTGTAGTCAGTGTTCTGTTTCCTGCATGTCGACAGAATGACCAAAAAAATGATACAAAGTCAACAAAACTACGCAAAATGACAAAATTATTATAAATGTAGACGAGTACAACTATACACAAAAATAACAGAAAAGTAAATAAATAAAACAAGAACAAAGATGACTCCAAAATACACAAAATGACAATTCTAATAACATAAAGTCATTTGCTAAAAATACACACAATGACAATAAAAATACATAAAAAATTCTCATAGCGTACAACAATAATTGACAGAATGACAAAAAAAGAACAGAAAGTCAAAACAAGTTATGCAAAATGACTCCAAAAAACCCAAAAAAATAGAATAAAATACACAAATTATTAAAAAAAAACAAGGCAAAAACAAGACAAAAAATAACAGAAAATGAGATAAAACATGAACAAAGATGATTTCAAAATACACAGAAGTACTCAAAACATACAAAACAACAAGACAAAAAAGAATACAAAGTCAACAAATTTATGCAAATTGACTCAAAAAACACAGACACACACACACAAAACAAAAAACACACACACACAAAATTACTGTAATAAAAACAACACAAAATGACTACAACATATACACAAAATAACAGAAAATTAAATAAAACAAAAAGCAACAATGACTCCAAAATACAAAATGACCAGAAAACACACAAAAATACACAACAAGAATATACAAAATATAGTCAACAAACACACAACTGTCGCACACTGATCAAAAGTAGAGCAGCGTCCCTCTGGGATTGGCTGCTGACAATCTGACATGCATGTGTTGGATTACATCAGTTACGTGCAGCTGCGCTCTGATTGGATGTTCTGTGACATATTTAGCATCGTTAGCATCTTTAGCATCATTATTTCATTACAATCAATACAATCAAACAATAGAACAAACCAGTAAAATAACAAAAAGCTAGAACAGCTTCAACCACTGAGGGAGGAGTCAACTACAGTGTTTATTACAGTGAACCCAAAAACAACAGTAGATGAATCATCAACGTGTTGCTTTGACACAAAACCTTCAAAGGAAAAGTATCTGTTCTCATTCTATTGGATCTAAGTCTACATTTGACACTGTAGATCATACAATTTAGTTACATAGATTGTAAACATGGGTTGGACTAAATGTTAAAGTAATGGTTTAAGTTCTACTTGGAGGATCAAAGTTATTTTGTAAACATTGTAAACTTTGAATCTGACAGATTACCAATGTCCTGTGGGGTTCCTCAGGGATCTGTTCTTGGACCTCTTCTGTTTAGCCTTTACATGCTTCCTTTAGGACACATTTTACACAACTGTAAGGTTGATTATCAGAGCTATGCAGATGACACACAACTATATCTATCACTGAACCCAGATGACTATGGTCCCATTGAGGTGTTGTGTGACTGTTTAGAAAAAGTAAACTGCTGGATGAGTGAAAACTTCCTTCAACTAAACCATGACAAGATGGAGGTGATTGTCTTTGGTAACAAGGAAAAGAGGACTGCTGTCAGCAAGTATCTGAGTCTGGATCTTTAGAAGATAAAGACCAAGTCAAAAACCTTGGTGTTCTGATTGACTCAGATCTGACATTCAGCATCAGATCAAATCTATCACAAAAACATCTTCTACCACCTAAAGAACATCTCCAGAGTGAAAGGTTTAATGACTCAGAAAGATCAGGAGAAACTGGTCCATGCTTTTATCTCCAGCAGACTGGACTATTGTAATGGTCTTCATCAAACATCTACAGCTGGTTCAGAACGCTGCAGCTCAGGTCTGAACCAGAACAAAGAGATCAGAACACATTAGTCCAGTTTTAAAGTCTTTACACTGGCTCCCAGTCAGCCTCAGAGGAGACTGTAAAGTTCTGCTGCTGGTTATAAATGTGTGAATGGTTTGGTCCAGAATACATCAGTGAGATGTTAGTCAGGTATGAACCCAGCAGGTCTCTGAGATCTATGGACACAGGTCAGATAGTGGAGCCCAGAGCTCATAGATCTATGGACACAGGTCAGATAGTAGAGCTCAGAGCTCATAGATCTATGGACACAGGTCAGATAGTGGAGCCCAGAGTTCACAGTAACCATGGTGATGCTGTGTTTAGTTGTTATGCTGCAAAGAAGTGGAACAAACTGCAGCAGAGCTGAAGTCAGCATCACATGTGAACATTTTTAAATCAAAGTTAAAAAGTTAAAGAAAACTTTTTTTCTCTACTGCGTATGATTGAGAGGGAGATATTTGGTCATGTTGATGATGTCATGTTTGTTGATGATTTTAATTGATTTTACTGATGATTTTAAATGTTCTTATTGGTTTTAAGTTGTTGAAAGTTTTCTGTTGCACTTTTTGAACATGTAAAACACATTGAGTTGCCTTGTGTATGATTTGCGCTATACAAATAAATTTACCTAGCCTTGCCTTAGCATCAATAGCATCATTAGCATCATTAGCATTAACCTTCCTTCTGCTCCAGGTTTGTCGGAGTAAAAGTAAAACTTTCCATAAACATGAACATCTTTAACTATTGTTAAACCTACTAGAATAAATACTGTATGTGTAGAAAACATGTTTTTTAATATTCACCTTCTATTTAAATATATCTACATTTTACCTGACATTATGCAGAAAAACTTTAGGTGAGTGTTTGAGGACCAAGAACCTTTAAACGAGTCACATTTTATACATTCCCAAATCAAATGTAATGAAACGTGCCCTAACTCTCTCTTATATGTAAACCAGACATACGCAACTGGTGGTCCGGGGCTCACATTCGGCCCTGGGTTTAATTTTGAGAAACCCCCAGAGTAAACGCACAAGATGACAACAACTAAAAAAGAAACAGAAATGAAAGACGACAAATGACACTTGACAAATATACACAAAAATAACATAAACAAATTTGACTAAAAAACAACAAATATGACTAAAAAATATAAAATGACAACAAAATATAAAAAAAATTAAAAACAAGATGACTACAACTTGACAGAAAAATAACAAAAATAAAAAAATAAATAAAACCAAACATAGAATGACTCCAAAAACACTAAAAGCTACAAAAGAAATTCCACATAATTCTAATAACACACAAAAACAACAATGAGACAGAATCAGGTTGAGAATTAAAGACACAATCCACATTTGGACATCACTAACTTTTAATGTTTTTTTTTACATGAACGCTGCATGAAAGCAGAAATGAACTAATGAACCAGTAATAGTTATATATACATATATATTTACATATATATCTATGTATGTCAGTCTGTTTGGACCAAGTATGCACTGATAATATAGACTAGTGGAATAAATCCATTCTTTGGTTTTCCACTCATTCAATTATTTTACAAAGGAAACTCACAAACAGGTCAAAGAAAGATTTTAAATGAAAGCTAATTAAAGAGTCATAAAAGGTAGAAATCCAAAAAAGAATAAAAATAAATATGATTGTGTTTTTATCTGTAAAGTCTTAGTTTGGAGAATGCATAAAAATGATCAACGTTAGATTATTTTCTATTTAATTCCTTATTACCCTTTAGATCAGGGGAATCAAACTCACGTTATACGGAACAGTTTGATCTAAAATGGGCTAAAAATGTTATACAAGAAAACGATTTCTCATTATTGTTCCCTATTTCACACTACGTATACATTTACAGATGCATAAAATACAAAATATGTAAGAAACTGACAATATCCAAGCAATAAGTGACAGATATCAGACCCAACAGGATCTACTCTGTAAATTTCCTAGATTTTGTGTCAAATTTCTATTTAATTAAGTGGAAATTTTAAGAATTTTGAGTTTTGTTTTTTTTTCTAAATGACTGCAATCATGTGATACAAGCACTGGCAAAACTGTGTGCATCTGTAATTATTGTTGAGTTTCATTTACACAATGAGTCGTGTTTTCTCTGTCATTTGTACTTGTTCCTGCGGGCCAAACTGGATGCTCCAAAGGGCCGGATTTGGCCCCCGGGCCATGAGTTTGACACATGTGCTTTAGAGCGTCAAATTCGTCCCACTCAAGAAGTCAAAAAGGAGAGATATCTCAGTCCATCCAAATACAAAAATTCCAATAAAATCCACAGTATTTGCAGCTCACTTTTGCACGTTTTATATCACATGACATTGTTTATCTGAAATTACTGAAAAACTGTACATTTTCCCCAAAATTTGGCATAATTTTCTCAAATGATTCCACAAAATTTCCCCAAATTTTCAAAATCAGGAAAATTTAAGTGATGGACTCACATACTTTATCATTTATATATCATTTGTACGTGGAAGTGCAAACCAGGGCACATTAAAGTTGAATTTGCTCTAAAATCTGTGGCCCACAAAAGGTCAGACTGGTCCTTAATGTCTCATCATCTTCTTCATGCATTTACATGAGAATGAAAAGGTATAAAAGGACATAAAACATGTGGAGCAGCCATGAGTCGTCAAACAGGGATAGGAAAGGAACAAAAATTCTGTTTTTTTCACAGTCACACCATAAAACTTCAAACATACGTGAATAATGCAGGAGCGTTAGAGAAAAGAATAAGAAGGAAACGCACTGAGCTGTGTTTGGTTTGGTGAGAACTGGAAAAGATCATTAAACACTCAATAAAAGAAAAGAAAGAGTTTAGGAATGAATCCAAAACTAAAAAACAATCAATTATTATTAAACACAGAGTGAAACTACAATGACCTCATGTAAAGGATTTACATTATTCACCAATGGTGAAATAACACAAAGTTGGGGTCCAAAATAAAAATGAAGAAGATGCATAAAGAACAGGTAAAAAGTAGCTCAATTAGATAGTTCTCAATGTTAAAGATACTAGTTACTTTCATCCGCCACGTTTATTGTTGGTAATAAATCTTGGTACGGGTTCCTTACATACTTAAAACTTAAAAAGGAGGAAACCAAATCTAACACAATTGGAACTTAATTTATTTTCCACAAATAAAATAACAGCAATGAATTAAAAAACGAGTTCTGATGAACTACGGCCAGGCGCACAGAACGTCTCCACGCCGAATAGCACGTATCACGTTCCTGAGAATTCAGTCAAATAACTCGGTTCCACCGAGTAAAAACAGGTCTCAGAGAGGCTCTAGACATCCGCTCATAGAATATCCATAATTACAGCCTGATTTAACGAGAACTAACGGAGGAGTAGTCATTTGAAAAATGGGGCCCCCTGGTGCCCCCGTGACATGTACGGGGTTATGGGCCACATTCATATATTGGTATGTGTCAATGATTCGGTTCCACAAACTGTCACAATAAATGAGAAAATGACTTTAATGGAAAATGCCAAAAAAAATGGGTGTGGTGCCCCGGGCCCCAAATCGAATTGTGCGAGGCCTAATTGTAATCTACGTTGAATTACCTTTGAAACGATATATCACACAATTATGTTCCCATAAATTTAAAATTTACCAAAAATGGGGGGTGGGCCCCATTTAAAAAAAGGTCTCAGAGCGTCTCATCATATTCATTCATAGAGTTTTCACACCAAACTACATTCTGATTTAACGAGAACTAACGGAGGAGGAGTCATTTGAAAAATGGGGCCCCCTGGTGCCCCCGTGACACGTACGGGGTTATGGGCCACATTTACAGTATTTATTGGTATGTATCAATGATTCAGTACCACAACCGTAGTAATATTTGAATCACAAATAAATAAGAAATCAACTTTCTTTCTTTTTTCTTTTGGGGCCCCTTGGGATCTCCCTGGACCCCAAATCTAAAATTGGGCTCTGAGCGTTGATGCGTACACATCCATAGATTATAATATGTAATAACACAACAACAAGAACAAAGTGAGGGTGTGGTCAGTCCGGTAGCCCCGCCCTAAAAATGGTTTTATATTTTAATAAAGAGTAATATTTATACTATAAATTAAAACAGATCTGATTTTTCTTACATTCCCACATACAGTTTGAATGAAAATAGTAAAAAAAAACAACTACATTTTGTTCTTACATGAGTGTGTGAGTCTAGAACCAATGCATATCTGTGACTAATCATTAGTGATGTGAACAGTCTATGTTCATAGCTCTAAGCTGATCACATTACAGGGAGCTGAGACATATGCTAAATAGTTTACTGAAGACCCAAAAAGATGTATAGCAGATCTATTTCTATATTCTGAGAGAGTGGGTGGAGCTTATTACTATACCATATTTACCTTTATATGTGATGGAGTTACTGATGTATTGGAAGATGAACATGGAAGAATAATAAGGACCCTCACTACATTATCCATATCTCTAAAAGTATTGATCAGATACAACACAAACTTTAATAGTGTCACCATTGGATAAGTTATTTGTTGAAACCCATTTGTTAAACTAACGTGACAGAGAGAGGTTTAGTTTAAACCAGGGATGAACTGGTATCTGGTAAACCAGGCATGGTCCCAGTGGGGCCGTCAGGTCCACGATGTGTTTTGTTTTGTTGATAAGAGAGTGCAGGCAGACATGCTAACAGGTGGCTAAAAATGGTCCAATAAAGAGGAACCAGGTGGTATGGAATGGCAAAGGGTAGTTTTAATGAACAAAATGTGAAAAACAATAGTGAAAAACTGCAAAATGTGAAATAAAAAGACGCAAAATGTAGGAAAAAAGAAAAAAATTGGTATTTATTGGAAAAACGTTACTGTAGCTTATTTTAATGAAAAGTGGCCAAAAAAAGAATTAAAGAAGAGGCAAAAATTGGATAAAAGTGTCAAAAACAACTTACAAAAATTGACAAAAAATAGGAAAAAAAATATTGGTAAACGGTAACTAATGTCTTAGTCAGCAATTCTCAACTGGTGGGTCGGGACCCAAAAGTGGGTCGTGGATCTGTACTGGGTGGGTTGTGGAAAGCTGGCCAAAAAAAAAGCAACTTAATGTCTTTCATGTGTGACTTGTCTTTTATTTTGACAGACATGCTGTGAAAAGCATGTTACACAGCAAAAATATATAGATTTATGTTTAAAAGAATATTATCTATGCATGTTTTCAACAAATATCTTTGAAAAAACTTAAATTTGGTTGGTTGAATAAAAAAAAAAGAAAAAAAAAAGTGGGTCGCGATTTGACGACCGAGGCAAAATGTGGGTCCCAGGGTAAAAGTAGTTGAGAACCCCTGATCTAAATGTTTGAAACAGGAAAAAAAAAATGACCAAAAGAAAAAGGTTAAAAGGGGTTAAATTTATGGGGGAATAATAATTAAAAGTGAGACATGAAGACCCACATGTTGAGAATCACTGACTTAATAACAGCTTCTATATGGTGGTGATGATAATGTAGTGAACTGGTCTGAACCTGCATCACAAAAAACGGAAGAATCTAAAGCTTTTATTAACACAGGGTGTGTGAGATGGAGTAGCAGGGATGCTATAACACACACACTAACACACACACACAGTAACACACACAGAAACACAAAGGCAGGTTCAGGGGAAGTTGCTGGAGAAGAGGCTGAGCGGCTGGTTCTCATTGGTGGGCAGAGGAGAACGATATCCTTCATAGTTGCGTGGGATGCTTCCACTGGTGGAGCCGGAGCTGTTGCTCAGGGTCTCGATGCTGCCCTCCCTCTGCAGCTCTGGAACACATGGACAGAAGAGGTAAAAAACCATGAACGCATCACGGTCTGATGGGCTCGCCACATGCTCATTGGTTAACTCACACACATTTACATTATTACAGTAAAAACAGCAGAAATGTGTCAGGAAGTCACTTTGGTAAAGTTTTTAGAGTCAAACACAAGAAATCAGTAAAAAACCAGTAAAAACCTCCATCTACGAAAGTGGTTCTCAACCTTTTCAAAATAAAGGTCCCAGAGAGCAGGGACCCTCCAAAATAAAGGTCCCAGAGAGCGGAGACCCTCCAAAATAATGGTCCCAGAGAGCGGGGACCCTCCAAAATAAAGGTTCCAGAGAGCGGGGACCCTCCAAAATAATGGTCCCAGAGAGCGGGGACCCTCCAAAATAATGGTCCCAGAGAGCGGGGACCCTTCAAAATAATGGTCCCAGAGAGCGGGGACCATCCAAAATAATGGTCCCAGAGAGCGGGGACCCTTCAAAATAAAGGTCCCAGAGAGTGGGGACCCCCACTGTAGCTGAAGGTGGTTGAACACAGACATGAACATTGAAGAACAGTCATGTGGAGACAGGACCATCTATAAGGGGGAATAAAGGGGAGAGATTTTTGGGGTCCATCCATAAAGTCAGTAAAATGATGGTCCATTGTTCTATGAATCTGTGATAACCACATTTATTTATTCATCTGAATAATATCCACTGTTATCCAGGAACGTTTATTATTATTATTATAGTCATCTTAAAGATGGAAATCATGGTTTTAATCATTAATAAAATGGTTCAAAGTGACCAAAAATGGTGGAAAAGGAGGTGAAATGGGGTTAACGTATGTGACATTAGGTGTAAAAGTGGTAGAAAGGGTTTATAAATGCTGAACATTTCTGAAAAGTGGAAAACATGTAAAAAAGACATTGAAATGTGATGTAGAAGTGTCAGAAATGGGAGAAATGTAGCAAAAATACATTAAAAGGAGCAAAAATATGGCAAGAAAAAGTGATGAAAATAGGTTAAAATATGGTGAGTTTGGTGTAGTTGCAGAAAAATGGTAAAAATAAGCAAAATCCCACAATGCAAAGCACCAAATCTTTCCAACAATGTCAATCAGAGTTTTTACACTGGAGATCAAAACTAACCTTTTACATCGTTCTTGGAAGGAAATCATCTTTGATTTATTGATTATTGTTTTATTTTACAAAAGCATCTCCAGCAGCTTTAACAACTATCTGTGTGTGTGTGTGTGTGTGTGTGTGTGTTAGAAGTGAGAGCTTCTTACTGTATTACCCAATACATAACACACTGGTATTATCTCAGCTGACATGCAATGTGCCCCCCCCCCCCCCCCACCACCATTACATTGGATCAGAAAGCTGTATTAATCCCTGTAGGGTGAGGCCTCTTAGCTGCTATGAGTGTATGTGTTACATATCTATGTTCGTGTGCACGTATGAATAAAACTAAACAGATCCTGGTTCAAAGGTCATCCATGATATAAGAAGTGGTAAAACTGAGATTTTAATAGAACTTTGATATTTGGAGGAGCTGAGAAATCTACAACTGAATTAGTCCCTCATTTATTTCACGTTTTTTCATCATTTGTTAATTTCTCAAGACGGCAGAATATAATGCATTCAAGAAGGGGTTCTCAACCTTGAGGTCAGGACCCCATTTTAGGCTCACGAGACACTTAAGCCCAGACAATTTGAGCCCATTTTTGATGATTATTTTTTTTAGATTTTTTCTACAACTTCACCATATTTGAACCTATTTCCATCACTTATTTTTGCTACTTTTAATGCATTTTTGCTAAATGACTCACATTTCTGACACTCCTACATCACATTTAAATGACTTTTCTGAATGTTTTTGCCATGTTCAGCACTTATAAACCTTTTCCACCTGATGTCACACATGTTGACTCATTATTGTCACTTTTAATCTGTTTTCACCATATTTCATGCTTGTTTTTTTTTTGTTTTTTTTGCCAATTTAACTACATTCAGTGTTTGTCATGTCCATTATTTGCCAGTTTAAACTAATAGTCAAAATATTGACACTACTTTGAACACTTTTTTTTACCACTTTTCTGTATGTTTTTATCCCACTCTAATTTGAAATTTATAACCAATTTTTGTTGTTTTCACATTTATTTTGGGGTTGAAAAGGTTGAGAATCACTGGTATAAAGAACATTATCCTCAGTCGTGTGCATTTGAAAGTCTATTCTGACAGTGTGTTAGTGTAAAAACGAAAGTGTGTGGACTTAGTGTGTGTGTGTGTGTGTGTGTGTGTGTAAAGAGGATTAAAGCCTGTTCACAGTCCTACTGCCTACAGACTGAATCCCTTTGTACGTGCTATCGGCTGCTACGGTATTAACTGCTGTGTCGTTAGATTCATCTTTGTCGTCCACTTCTCTGCAAACACCATTTGGTTGGTGTTAAAGATGAGGCGTGGGCTCCAAATGTGGCCTTCATCGATAATCCAACAGGAAGTGGATCTAAAATGTTCTTTACAATGACTCAATGATACTCAGACGTGAAAAAACTTGATTCCTCATTGACTCCGCCCCCCCCATCCACACATCACAAAGGGAGACATGAGCTCAGAGGGATTGGGGGGGGTTAGGGGGGGTGTCACACAATGACAGGGATTAAGCAGCTCCACAAAAGGCCTACAGGGTTTATACTGTAGTGTTTAGAGCTTACGCCACCTCTAATGTAATGGGTGAATCTAGATATTTAGCTAATATACACACACATACACACATATATATATATATATATATATATATATATATACAGAAAAAAAATATAGACAATATACACAAAAAGTACCAAAATAAAAGCTCTGGGCCCCATTTCAAAAAAAGGGCTCAGAGTGTCTCATATTCAATCATAGAGTATTCATACCAAACTGTGTTCTGATCTAACCATCGAAGGAGTAATTATTTGTAAAATGGGCTCCCCGGGGGACTCTGGTGCCCCAGTGACACGTATGGAGTTATGGGACACTTTTATATATTGTTATGTGTACACATTCATAGATTATAACTACCACATTTCAGCCTGATGTGTTCACAACAACAACAACAACAACAACAACAACAACAACAACAACAACAACAACAACAACAACAACAACAACAAAGTGAGGGTGTTTAAAGTCCAGCATAAAAACACAAACTCTTTTCTCGTATGTTTTAATTAAAATACTTAAAAAAACGACATTAAAATGTGCTGTTAAAACCAACTCTCACAGATTAGAACTTTATCAAACCTAAATGATGATGAAACACTGACATGATGGTCGTTTAGTGAGAAACATCCCATGTTTGAAATGTGGTGACGACAAAGTGGGTTTAGAGTGAAAACAAAGGAGCTTTCACTGATGAACGTCAGCCACACTGTGCTGCTCACTACATTTCTATAATCTCATCTCATATAATCACACATTTATGATGACCCACAAATACATTTTATTTTATAGAATTATTCTTTGATCACGAGTAGCTCACATATTTTATACTGTATTGTATTTAAACTAGAATTACATTCACGAAAGTGAAAGTATAAAATACAGATTATTTAAGATTGTGTCTCGTGTTTTCATTTTAGAAATAATTTCATGATTATATATATGTATTAATCGGTAATTAATTGTATATGTTTCTTTCAGGCATTGTGTGTATTTTTGTTGTCAATTCATACATTGCTCTTATTTTTGTGTATTTTTAATCATCCTGTGCTTGTTCATTTTACATTTCTTTTGTGTATTTTTCTGTAACTTTATGTTTTTTGAGTCATTCATTTTGTAAATTTCCCTGGTATAATTGTGTTTAAAATGTTTGTGTTTCTTTTAATCATTTTGTTCGTTGACTTTGAGGGCCACACAAAGTAAAAGACCTTGAGCCACATGTTGCCCATGTCTGAGCTAGAGCAATATATTATATATATATATACTGTATACTGTATATATATCATAGATTTTTCGGGACAAAACTGGTTCTATTCTCTGTCTGAAAACAAAAGAGTTTTACATCAACATCTTTAACTTTTCCTGGTTTTTAGATCAACCAAAAGTAGCACAAGTTGTTATTTTGGCTGATAAATCTACTAAATGATCTAAAAGTCAGGCTGAATGTTTCACTCCAATAGAAAACAATGGGATGTTTACAGGCAGTGGGGCCCTGTGACATCATCAATCACATGATTTCAAGATGGAGTCCTATTTTACAAAGGAAATACAGTTAATATGGTGCATAATAATGTGTTTTGTTAGACATAGATCTACTAATAATAACCACATTTATAAAAAGGCGGAGGATCCTTTAAGTCTTTGTGACAGTTGGAGGAAATGTTTTGTCAAAGATGTTTGAAGCACAAGTTCTATCAAATCACGAGACTCAAACAGTGTTGTGGTGCCAGCACTTTACAGGCAAAGTGCTTATGGAAGGGAACCAATCCCAACGAGTGGAGCGTCACACACACACTGACGTGCAGTGACAGGCCTGCTCATTGGACGGAGTCAGCGGTTTGGACAGGAAGTCTGTTTCAGCTGAAACAAACTGCTGGTGTTCATGTCCACCAAGAACATCTCAGCGTCAGGGATCTGTCTCATCACATCACAGGCTAAACCACTTCACCCAGCACTAAATGTCTCTACACCCTGCTTTACTAACTTTAACCCCATTTTAACCCTTTTTTGCTTCATATTTCATGACTTTTTCTAATTTCATAATTAAACAAAAAAAAAATATCATGATGATATTTTTTCAATGTAATGAACACATATTGATCATTGATTGGTGTTGCTCTGGGGTCAATTTGACCCTAAGCTGTTTTAGCTTTTTAGCTGCGTGAGGAAGGACGATTTGGAACAGCTCTTTCACAGTGACAGTGACGCAGAGGAGAATATGTCTGAGACGGAGGATTGTGTTGTGGAGGAACCTGATTTTGAAGCATTCTCATCTGAATGAGTAAATAAATACCGTTATTAGAGCAGTGCTTCCCAAACTGTAATGCCCCATGTACCCCTTAGCCACAATTAAACCCTCATGTTATACATGATTTATTTGTGTCTTTCCTGTGTCTCGTCAAACATTAACCTTGAATTTAGGCTGTTTTATACATTTATTTGTGATGTTTTGCTCATTTTAGAATTTGAACTTCACATTTTGGTTTTTTATTTATTATGTAACATAACATAATAAACATAATATTTGAGGATAATAGGAGAGTTATCTGGTCCAGATTATTTCTCAATGCAATGTAACAACTGGTAAATGCTTAAATAATGACAATATCACACGGTTATATGATGTTTTTTTTTAATGCAGAATTCATTATTTAGAATAAAATAATTCTGAATTAGGGTATTCCGCTTTGTGTTTACATGGAAATAGTAATCTGTTTAGATAGAAAACACCATTATCCACCTTTATTTAATTCCGCTCTAGGTTTGGGGGTGTTGGGAAGGCTTCTGATTGGACAAGGGGAGAACGTGACGTATTCACATCTACTGCAAAAAAAAAACCCCACAACAAATTATTTAATTTTGGCTACAACTTATAAGATCACATAATAAGAACTATTTACACTTTTATTTTGATTGAAGTATGACCAGAATTAATTTAAAGTGGAATGAATGTATACAAGATCAAAGAATTATTTAATTTGGATTAAAGTTAAATTTGGAATGACCATTTTTATTTAGAATTAGGTGTTTACGAGGTGATTTTTGAAGATGATTTAACTTTTATTCTGAACTAAAGGGGAATTAAAGCTCTCATGTAAATGTGGTCAGTGTCGTAGTCAAACCACAGAAAAGCCTGAAAAAACATGCAGATTAAAATGAAACAAGCATGGATGACAATCCACTGCCATCATTGGACACGTTTGTACCTGTCGAGAGAAAATAAATCACAATCTAGGTCAGGAAATCAAACCTGGAGCAGATTCACAGCATAAAAGTGAAGAGACGTTAAACTCACAGACGGACTGAACGAAGGGATGGGAAAGAAAAACAGCTCATCTCAGAGGAAAAGACAATGACATCTATCTTTATGTCAAAGATTCTCAAGACAATCTTTAAAATCATTCCAGTATTTCATCCTAAAGTTCATCCACTACTGATGTCAGAACCTCTTCATGCACTGGAAGACGCACTAAACTAAAGCCATGGTGGATGTTGATTTTGTGGCCTCCACGAAAAACGCTCGAATACGAACCAAATGTATTGGTGAATCGGTTCACAAGGAACACCATAATCCAAAAAAGGACAAACATGGCATCCAC
>NC_041056.1:42042883-42075383 GCF_900634775.1 Gouania willdenowi | reverse complement strand
AAGTGTCAGAAATGGGAGAAATGTAGCAAAAAATCATTAAAAGGAAAAAAAAATATGGCAAGAAAAAGTGATGAAAATAAGTTAAAATATGGTGAGTTTGGTGTAGTTGCAGAAAAATTGCAAAACTAAGCAAAAATGGGTTCAAAAAATGTTCTTAGTTTCTTGAAGGCATTTGGTGACATCCATCCAGTGTCTGGCCCCAAGGTTGAGAACCACTGATCTATACAACATGTGACAGAAATGTTGTTTTTAGCTCAGTGGAAATATCTGGCATTAAAAAAGCAGAGTATTGGCAAATGTTAGAGACAAACTTAAAGTAAGTCGATACTTGTGTTAGAAATAAAACAACGTTAAATATCAAACATTTAAAGAAGCTAAAAGCTGCCGTTTGGAGAACATGGCCTAGATAAAGTTGGATCATTGTGACTTTCTAACACGTGTTTTCATTGTGTGATGAAGCAGATTGGTGGAAGCAGAACGCCCTCAGCCACAAGCCCATTTCTGACGCTGTGCACCAACTCTTGTTGTTCCAGCGACCCAAAACAGACCCAGAGTGGGCCTTTAAAGAGCGCGTCCCGTGCACCACTCTCATCTCTGCCCTAATTCTGGTGCGTACTCACTCTCTGCTGTGAACCCTCACAGCCCTGTGAATGCGCCCGTCTCCCTTGAGCAAGCTGTTAAGTGCAGTGTCCAAAAAAACTCCACAAAAGCCCATTTGCAGTCATGTGGAGGTCCGTGCACTCCCTCCACCCGTGCACAGAGTGACACTAACACATTGAGACAGGATGTACACAAGCACATTACACCAGGAGCTCCACGTCTGCAGACATCTACACTTTCCTACACTTTTCACACGTCTTCCCCCCAGGGCGAGGCTGGATCACTGATACAATGATACCCAGGCCTGGTGTGGAGCTGGAGTCCAGGGAGGAGGATGTTGTGGCTGAAGAAGGGAGGAGGTGCTATTTGGGTTTCGCTACACATTATGCTCAAAGTTTGGCCTGGCAACGTAAGAAAGGAGGAGAGCTGAAGGGCGTCTGTAATGACCGCACCATGCTTTCTACTTTCCACACTCAGCCTGTCTCTGGTCTTTCACTTGGTGCCTGACACACACACACACACACACACACACACACACACACACACACACACACACACACACACACACACACACACACACACACACACACACACACAGAACTTTGCACTCATTTGCTCTTTCGTGCTCTCTTTGGTTTAAGTGAAGGGACAACACGCCCACAGTGATTATTATTCCCAGGAATGGAAGTATTTAAACGGTAAAAATGTGCATTAGATTATGTTCAAACCATAATAAGATCATTCCACAACATTTCCACGTCTTAAACAATTCTGACAATTTACCAATTGTTCCGTGATTATTCAATTGTCACAACTATACTGGAAAATCTTTAAAATTCAGGCGTTTTGCAGCCAAATTTAAAACAAATGAAACATTCAAAAGCAGAACAATGCTAGCATCGCTAAAAACTAACATTTTTATTTCATTGTTTTCTAGAATACCGTATTTTTCCGACTATAAGGCAAACTCAAAATCCTTTAATTTTCTCAAAAATTGACAGTGCGCCTTCTAATCAGGTGCACCTTATGTATGAAATTAACTACTGTGCTTCAACATACTGAACTGAAAAAGTCAGTGTATTGTTCTGTATTTTATGTGTATGTTGAGAGTTATTGTTAATGAGTTGAATAAAGTTTGACTTAGCTGACTATTTTATTTCGCTTAATGCATCTTAATAATAATAATAATAATAACAACCAACCGGTGCGCCTTATGTATTAAAATAGACCCAGTCAGACCCATTCATTGATAGTGCGCCTTATAGTCCGAAAAATACGGTAAATCAAAGTTGCTTCATAAATGCAAGTATTCAAAACATGTGTATGTTGGAGGTTTTGTGTAAAAATACTGTAATGTGTTTGTGAATTAATATAAAATGATAAACGAGCCATTCCATGTCATTTCAATAGATGAAATTAAAATTATTAGTTTGATCTGATCAGCACTTTTAGAGATATGTAGTGAGGGGGGGTGTGTCCTTATTGTTCTTCCATGTTCATCTTCCAATATATCAGGAACTCCATCACATAGAAAGGTAAATATGGTATATAGTAATAAGCTCCACCTACTTTCTCAGAATATAAGGTAAACAAAGCAGATCACGAACATCGAACAAAATGAAATGGTGAATTATTGCTGTGTTTTTGGCTGCACCAGTCAGTCAGACTGTGAAAAACATTTGGAGTTTTATAGACTACCAAAAGTTATAACACATCAGGGGGAACAATGTCAACAGTTATCAGAGGAAAGGAGGCGCTAGTTGTTAGCGAAGCTAAACCCAGATCTACGAGGCAAACATCTGGACAACATCCAAATTTGTTCTGCACATTTCTTGTCAGGTAAGTGAATTGTTGATAGCAGTGTCTCTTAACTCATTTTCTAGTGTGATGATAATAATATAGTTCATATCAAGCTACTGTATTATTAACTTAATATAATCATATTTAATAGCCTGCTACAGTAGCAAGTTAACATCGGTTCTTTTAATGTAGAGCTAAAATGTAGAGCTGTATTTGTCATTGTATTCCAGGTTAAAGGTCTGATCTTAATCAAAAGGATGACCCAGATTGGGTTAGGGTTAAAACCAGGTAGTTGACCATAGACGGAAGACAATGGAGCAAACTCTTATGGATCTGCACCACCAATAAACCCTAACTCATCCAAATATTGTGCCCTTTTCTGTGGACCAAGTCCTTCCTTGTATGTCTTTGCATCTATAACACATTTTGAGGAACTTCTCTGTGGTTTTGGACATTTATCCATCGCTGTGTTTGCCTCTGAGTGCCTCCAAAATGGCCGCTCATCAGCTTTACTGCCCACAACGTGACGTCGGTGCATGATCATGTGTTTTATTAGACATAGATCTACTAATAAATACATTTAGAAGGTTGTATGATTATTTAAGGTCAACATGTGCTTTAGTGGATTCAAACTTTTAAAAGGGAATCTTGACAAAGAGCAAAAATAAAAGCCACGACACATAAATAGAAAATGAGACGTGGCTTGTTTTTTTTTTTAAATGTTTCTAGTGTTCCGTTAGTCTGTGTCTCACATGTTGTATAATCACTGCTAAAGTGATGGATGGGAATCAAACGCGTGCACCTGTATTTTCCTGCATCCATCGTACTGTTGTTGTTCTTACGATGGTATCAGTGAACTCAAACAGCCCAGCAGATAATAGCATCGCTATGAGCAGAGGGAATACGCAGCCAATTCAAATACAGGACGTATAGCACAAGCATGAAATCCCACAGCTGTATGAACAAGCATGCTGTTTCCTTTACAATCTAATTAGGAAGCTGTTCCTATCATAGCAACACATAATGAGCCCTCCTCCATTCAAAGTGTTTTCTTTGGGAGCTTATTTATGTGAATTCAAGCTTTAAAAAAAGATTGTGAGCGTGATAACGTGAGGACATAATTACAGCTTGATTAGAGGAACCTTTTGACACACTATGAGTCTGCTTATCCAGGACCAAATCTACTGGATACACACCTCCATGTAACAGGAGATCAATCACACATTTTACAAACTGAAGGTTCCCAACATCACTTTTCAATTACAAAATCAATCAATTCCTAAATTAATCAGCAGAAAAAAGTAAGTGGAAACTTTCACTGTTAGAAAACATTGGAAAATAAAACATTTGAGAACAATGTATTCATTTATTTATTGTTAACTTTACCCGCAGACTGAATCCAACCAGTTTAGAGCTCATGTGTCAAACTCAAGGCCCGGGAGCCAAATCTGGCCGTTCAGAGCATCCAATTTGGTCCACAGCAGAAAACTGTCAGAGAAACCATGAATCCTTGTGTATATTACCAACTTATTCAGTTGTAGATATCACCAATATAACACACAAAGTCAATGAAACTCCACAATATTAGCAGGGCTCACATTTACCCCTCCATCCTAACCCTAATCACATGATTAAAGTCATTTTAACTCAATTTTCTTCAAATTATTCCAAAAAATTAACCAAAATTACAAAAAAAGCGTCACAAAAACAAATAAATTGAAAGTAAAGATCCTGCAGGGACGGATATGTCATTTATTGTTTTGATATTATCAGTGCTGTACATATTTTATAGTATACTGTATTTATAAGTGAAGTGCAAACTAGTGCACCATAATGATTAAATTACTCATTTTCCCACCTATGACCCACTTACGGTCAAACTAGTCCGTATTTGGCCCCTGGACTAAAATGAGTTTGACACCCCTGATTTAGACTGTGTCCCTCAGGAGAATGTAAAAATGACAGAGTAAACATTAATTATTGAGTAAATTACTTTTTCAGTTGCTTCAAATACACAAAACCAGTGAAATTCAACAATATATTTGGACTGTAGACGCAAGTTGTCATTGTGGCTATAATATGACATATTTACTATTCCTGTGTAAATAGATTATGTGCACTGTTCCTAACAAATACATACATAAATAGATACATTTACAATTTTCATTACTGTAGAAATCATGTGGATAGGTTTTTTTTTCAAAGGTTCTCCAATTAAAAAAAAAATCCCACAATTTTCCCCTAAATGACACATAAATGTCACCAAATCAAAAGGAAACTAAAAGTGAAGATCTTGCAGCAAATGATAACATTTAGTGATTGTTATTGTCACTACCATATTTCATTAATATGTGACTGGGTTGAGACCAAGACCTGTAAGTTTGTGGGAATAGTGTTAGTCAAATGGAAATGAAGAGCAAATTCAATGCTTAGAACTTTTAAAAAAACCCACGAGATATATTGGTTTTGCCAATAATACCAATGGTTTTATCATAATAAAATAAAACCATAATAATATAACCATAATAAAATACATTGCTTAGACAAGGAAAAAAGCTCAAGGGATCTGGTGCTTATTTAAATGAGCACCTTACATTTCCAGAGGTGAAAATCAAGTCAACCTGACAACAAACTATAAGGTGTTCATAACACTAGACTGGTCACCCGGTGGGTGGACCAGTACCAGTGACTCCAGACCAGTGTCTGTATCAGTGGGACCAACTTGATTCAATTCAACTTTATTTATATAGCACCAATTACAACAAAAGTCATCTCAAAGCGCCTTCAAAATATCATATCTATAATTTACATCTATTATGACTAAAACCATAATCATGTTTTTTTTGCAAAATATTGCAAAATTTTATAAAACTGGCAAGATTTTATAAAAATAAATATTGATAATTATTTTTAATTTTATTGGCAATAAAATAATGTTATTTTCATCAACTGGTTAGTTCATGGAACTAGTTACAGTAACTGGTTAGCTCATGGATCAGAAGTTGTTCTCTGAATGCAAACCCAAACCAAGGAGATCAAATGATCAGCTGTTCTCCACCCATTCAGACCCAGTCCATCACTAAACCATTCAGACCCAATCTGGGACTAAACCATTCAGACCCAGTCCACCACTAAACCATTCAGACCCAGTCTGGGACTAAACCATTCAGACCCAGTCCACCACTAAACCATTCAGACCCAGTCTGGGACTAAACCATTCAGACCCAGTCCATCACTAAACCATTCAGACCCAATCTGGGACTAAACCATTCAGACCCAGTCCACCACTAAACCATTCAGACCCAGTCTGGGACTAAACCATTCAGACCCAGTCCACCACTAAACCATTCAGACCCAGTCCATCACTAAACCATTCAGACCCAGTCCATCACTAAACCATTCAGACCCAGTCTGGGACTAAACCATTCAGACCCAGTCCATCACTAAACCATTCAGACCCAGTCTGGGACTAAACCATTCAGACCCAGTCTGGGACTAAACCATTCAGACCCAGTCTGGGACTAAACCATTCAGACCCAGTCCACCACTAAACCATTCAGACCCAGTCTGGGACTAAACCATTCAGACCCAGTCCATCACTAAACCATTCAGACCCAGTCTGGGACTAAACCATTCAGACCCAGTCCACCACTAAACCAGAGTGAAACCAGTCTCAAAGTTCAGATGATTTCTGATATAAATCAGATGGATTGTTGTCCCAGTATTTGCAGGTGTCTTATACATAAGACACTGGAAACGGTTTACAATCAGTGAGCTAACGCTAACACTAATGCTAAATGTTTGAAGTCACATTATAACGTGCTTCTCATTATTATCACATAAATTAAGGTGAAAAAAGCTGATCAGTGCTGGTCTCAAGACCAAGAAGTTCAAAATATGGTCTACAGACCAGGACTGGTCAAGAGCAGTGGTTCTCAACCTTGGGTTCAGGACCCCATTTGTGGTTGTGAGACAATGGGAGGGGATCACCAGTTGCCATCAAGAAACTAAGAATATTTCTTGAACAGTTTGAGCCCATTTTTGCTTATTTTTAAATTTTTTCTGAAACTGCACCAAACTTGCCAAATTTTAAAATAAGGATCCACCGAAATGAAAATTTGCGGCCAAAGCTGAAGCCAAATAAAATATAAACGCTTGGCCAAATACTGAATAATACCAAATACCGAATATTGAATGCGGTTGTTAAGTTTTTCACTATTTTTAAATAGTGCATAAATAGCCTAGAATACATTTTTAGACATGTTTTTTTTCAAGAAAGTAAATGTTTATTGAATATTCTGACAATTTTTAAATATTCCAGTAGCCTTTGCTTTTCATAAAAAGCACAACAAAGTTTTTCATTTATATTAGGCCTTCAAATAAAACAAGACATGCATTCCTCAAAAAAAAGCTCAAGTCCATTAAAGGGAGGTATGATAAAAAAAATGACTTTCTAATGGTTTATCTACAGTGATAAACATTAATTTAGCCTCATTCAGAGGAACAAAGTGTAAAAAGTTCTGTTTCCTCCCTTGTTATTACACATTTTATAAAAAGTCAGATTTAAACGAGCGAGTTGGATTTTTCCCACGTTGGTAGGTGACATCACCTAACACGCCTCCTAGAATGTGAGCTCCTCCCTCTCCAACTATCTATCAGCTAAAACAAACACTGCTGTTTAATATAGAATATATATTATACTTTATTACCATATATGTAAACATTAACTGCACTATGTTTTCTGCTGCTGATCGTGTTGGGAGTCACTGCTTAGAGTCACAGATCCATTGTTTACACACATCAGCTGTTAGCACTCCATGCTAATGCTACACTAGTCTATGCAGCGAGACCCGGTGTAGTGTAAGGAGGAAACAATGGGGAGGTTTACGGATTTGTGGCTCACAGCGCTAACAACTGACTCTGTTGTGGAACCAGAGCAGCAGCAGCCGTCCAGGCTTCCAACTTCCAACAAACGATGAAGAGCAGTATGCGGAAAGGAGAGAGTAAGGAGAGAATCTGGCTGTGGTTGTGAGTGGAAAAAAGGAGCTGCTGCTCCTCCTGCTGCTCTGGTTCTGCAGCAACGCGCATGCACTGTTCCGACTCAAAATCACTGCACGTTGTTTGATTGTGTCATTGCGTCACACGCTACTATTCGGCCTTGATTTTAACTCACTAAACCGAAGGCCGAGTGTTGCTTTTTTTGCAATATTCCGCCATAAATATTCAGTGGCTGAATATTTGGTGCATCCCTATTTCAAACAATTTCTGTCACTTTTTCTTGCCATATTTTTGCTCCTTTTAGGCATTTTTACTACATTTCTCCCATTTCTGACACTTCATCCCATTTCAATGTTTTTTCTGCACATTTTTTCCACTTTCCAGACATGTTCAGCACTTATAAACCCTGTCCACCACTTTTCCACCTAATGTCACATATGTTGACCCATTATTGTCACTTTTAACCTCTTTTGACCATAACTTCATGCTTATTTTTTGCTAATTTAATTACATTCACCATTTGTTAAGCCCATTATTTGCCAGTTTAAACTAATTGTTCCTACTTGTTTCTGCCCCTTTGAAGCCATGACACTTTGAACACTTTTTACCACTTTTTCTGTCCATTTTTGGCCACTCTAATTTGCAAGTTTTTATCAAATTCCACCTTTTCCACCATTTTTGGTCACTTTTAACCTATTTTATTTCTGATTAAAACAAGGATTTATGTCTTCAGGATGACTATATACTGTGGGATGAATAATAGTAAACTTCATGTCTGTGTTCAACTACTTTCAGGTACAGTGGGGGTCCCTGGTCTCTGGAACCTTCATTTTTTGGGTGAAGGGCTATAAAGGTTGAGAACCACTGCTCTAGAGTACTACAACACACACACACACACACACACACACACACACACACACACACACACACACACACTCAAACATTTACCGAAAATACTGAAATCCAAAAGCAGCAACCTTCTCTGCATGTTTCCAATGAGGGTGTGTGTGTGCGTGTGTGTGTGTGTGTGTGTGTGTGTGTGTGTCTGTGTGTGTGTGTGTGTGTGTGTGTCTGAGGACTAAACTAAAGTCCTGTCCATGTTCCTGTTCATTACAGCAGCTTGTAGAGCACGGTTCATCCTCCATATGGCTTAAATGGAATTTATGTTGTCTAGGCACTAGTCCAGATCTGGTTAGCAACATTATATCATTGAAGCCAAATCTAATTTCATCCTCAGAGTGTTTTAGTCATTAGTGTCAACCATCCCCCCCCCACTCTGCTCCATCTCTCCACTGTCACCTGCCCTCAGAGAGGAGACGCTGGGTCTAGAGAGCTCTATGTTTTACTAGTGAATCTGTGTGTGTGTGTGTGTGTTTGTTTGCGAATCAGGTTCAACGTTTATGTTGATTCTGGGGCACCACCTCTACACAAATCGATGCGCGCGCACACACACATTATCACACACTATCCTACACAACGGGTTCTCAACCTTGGGGTCGCAAAACACTGTGAGGGGGTCGCCAGATCTCTTTGAGCCCATTTTTTGCTTATTTTTACCCTTTTTTCACCAACTCCACCAAACTTGCCATATTTTAACCTTTCATCACTTTTTCTTTCCATATTTTTGCTCCTTTTAATGTATTTGTGCTACATTTCTCCCATTTCTGACACTTCTACATCACATTTCAATGTCTTTCTGCATTTTTCCCACGTTCCAGACATGTTCAGCACTTATAAACCCTTTCCACCACTTTTACACCTAATGTCACATATATTGACCCATTATTGTCACTTTAAACCTCTTTTTTTTTTTTTTTTACCAGATTTAATGCTTATTTTTTGTCAATTCAACCACATTCACCATTTGTCATGTCCATTATTTTCCATTTTAAACTAATTGTTCCAATATTGACACTTTGAACCATTTTTAACAGCTTTTCTTTCCATTTCTGTTCACTCTAATTTGCTACTATTAATCAATTTCTGTGTTTTTTAAAATCCCATGTGGTCACTTTCAACCCATTTAATTTCTGATTAAAATAAGGATTTACATCTTTAAGATGGGGAGTGGTGGTCTAGAAGGTAAGGACAGTGGAGGGTCTCCGGTTTGAGTCTCACCTGGGTCAACACTGTGGGATGTTGAACCTTAATGTTGGGCTCTACCTTAGAGATAGGGTGAGAAGCTCAATCATCAGGAGGAGCTCAGAGTAGAGCTGCTGTTCCTCTGCATTGAGAAGAGCCAGATGAGGTGGCTCAGGCACCTGTTTAGGATGCCCCCCAGACGGCTCCCTGGTGAGGTGCCAAGGTCACGTCCCACCGGTGAAAGACCCAGGACACACTGGAGTGACTCTGGGAACACCTCGGGATTCCCAGGAAGAGCTGGATGAAATGTTCGCTGCTAAGGATGCTGCCCCGTAACTAGGCAACGATAAGTGGAAGAAGATGAATGGATGGATGAAAATATAATTTTTTAATATAGTAAAATAAAAATTGGATATACATGAATCAATATTTTCCCACCCTTACTTTATAGTGTTTATTTTTTAAGTTAAGCTTAGTTGCTCTGTAAATGATCATGACACAAACAAATGAATCTACCAGGTCATTATTACACCTCTGAATAAATACACATTAATCAACAAAGTCTCCTGTGAAGTCACTGCTCTGACTAAAACCCACTCCTCTCATCTCCATTCAACACGAGAAACGAGACGAGTGCTGCTCTATTCAATCAGTCTATAGATATATCACTGCAGATCAGTGTGTGTGTGTGTGTGTGTTGTGATGAATGTGATCAGTAATGAATTTGCATTAAAGTGGATGGAGGCTGAACATGTAGTCATAGCGTCTCCAACATTTAATGAAATGAAGAAACACAGAGAGGAAGATGGAGAAGGTGGAGCAGTGGCACTAAGAGAGAGTGATGAGAAGAGAGAGAGAGAGAGAGAGAGAAGAGAGAGAAGAGAGTGATGAGAAGAGAGAGAGAGAGAAGAGAGTGATGAGAAGAGAGAGAGAGAGAAGAGAGTGATGAGAAGAGAGAGAGAGAGAGAGTGATGAGAAGAGAGAGAGAGAGAGAGAGAGCGAGAGAGAGAGAGAGTCCTGATGTGGCATCAATGCTAAACACATTAAGGCCTTCAGACCCTCCCCCTCTTCCACCCACTACACACGCACCCCACCATACTGTCACCCCACCCATACCCCAGGAGTCCCTACCCCACCCTAGGACACATTGAGACAGACACACAGACACAGACAGACAGACTTAAATCAAAGAAGCTCTTGTTCACTTTGAAAAAGGGGGCGTGTTGTGTTGCTTCCTAAACGAGTTAAACATTTGGACTGTCAAGGCCAACGGCATGTCGGCTTAGACACACACACACACGCACACACACACACACGCACGCACGCACGCACGCACGCACGCACGCACGCACGCACGCACGCACGCACGCACGCACGCACGCACGCACACACACACACACACACACACACACACACACACACACACACACACGCACACACACACACACACACACACACACACACACACACACACACACACACACACACACACACAAACACACAAACAGGATCTAAGTAAAGCAAGATGTCTGACCAGAACATCCTTCAAATGTTGAGCTGATCCAAACCTTCAGTGTTACTGTTAGAGTGCTGTATGCTAGCTGTATGCTAGCTGTAGGTTAGCTGCATGCTAGCTGTATACTAGCTGTATACTAGCTGTATGTTAGTTGTATAGTAGCTGTATGTTAGTTGTGTAGTAGCTGTATACTAGCTGTATAATAGCTGTATGCTAGCTGTAGGTTCGCTGTAGTGCTAGCTGTAAACTAGCTGTAGGCTAGCTGTATACTAGCTGTATGTTAGTTGTGTAGTAGCTGTATACTAGCTCTATAATAGCTGTATACTAGCTCTATAATAGCTGTATGCTAGCTGTAGGTTCGCTGTAGTGCTAGCTGTAAACTAGCTGTAGGCTAGCTGTATACTAGCTGTATGTTAGTTGTGTAGTAGCTGTATACTAGCTCTATAATAGCTGTATACTAGCTCTATAATAGCTGTATGCTAGCTGTAGGTTAGCTGTAGTGCTAGCTGTATACTAGCTGTAGGTTATCTGTATACTAGCTGTATGTTAGTTGTGTAGTAGCTGTATGCTAGCTGTAAACCAGTGACGTGCCGTGACCACTAGGGTTGGGTAGGCACGTTGCAAATCTAGACCACCAATGACAATTTCATATGTTTCTGCTGTCAAGTGTTAATTCAATTCAAATCAATTTTATTTGTATAAAGCAATTTCCAACAAAGTCATCTCACTGCGCTTATCAAAATATAAAATTCATAATAAGAAAAAAAAAACCCAATAAGATCCACATGAACAAGTATTTATCATCTAACAAAATCAACATCATGAACACCATTCAAGAAACATAAATAATTATTTAATATAGCCTCCATACTCTCCAACAACATATATCTCATGACACGACAGCACATCTGTTGTTTGTGTTGGAAACACAGAAACACAGAGAAAATGACAACAACTTAGAACATCCTCAGTGAGATGCATCCACAAAGTCAATCCTTCCTTTTGTTCCATTCACTGTGAAAAGTATGAAACATGTTCTGACCTTACCTTTGCTGAAGGTCTGGTAACTCAGGTGTTGGTCTCCATCTTTTAAAAGCTGTCGTTTTTCCTCAAAGACAAGTTTCTCTATCATCTCTATCGCTGTCATCCTGACTGTAGTGTTATCCCGCCCACTAGCTAGAGAACGTAGCAGCAGCAGTCACATGTCATCTATTCACTAATGTACTGTGAACTTACATATAGCATTTAGCATAGCGCGGTTATGTGCAAAGGCAGCTCTCTACCCTGCCTTTACGCGTAAATTGATGTCACATTGGGGACCTGACTGCGCATGCGCAAACATGTAAAATCACGCAATGGGAACGGAGGCAGAAGAGCGACGTGCCTTTGGGAGGGGGGGGGGGGCGTGGCCTCCCTCTGCCTTACAGCGGTGCGAAAAAAAAAAAAGACTGTGCAGCTGTTCCAGGAAACAGCGCTGTTTAGTAATTTGGGCTATGAAACGCACAAAATGCAGACACTTTCAAACTTATAGGTGCTGTAGGCTATTGGAAATGGAAAAATAAATAATTCATAATTTAAAAAAAAATAAATAAAAAATTATAATTAAATAATCAAAATATCAATTCACCCTTGGGTAGGCACTGCCTACCTTGCCTACCCTGACGGCACATCACTGCTGTATACTAGCTGTAGGTTAGCTGTATGCCAGCTGTAGGTTAGCTGTAATGCTAGCTGTATACTAGCTGTAGGCTAGCTGTATACTAGCTGTAGGTTAGCTGTATGCCAGCTGTAGGTTAGCTGTAATGCTAGCTGTATACTAGCTGTAGGCTAGCTGTATACTAGCTGTAGGTTAGCTGTATACAAGCTGTATACTAGCTGTATGTTAATTGTGTAGTAGCTGTATGCTAGCTGTACGCTAGCTGTGTTAGTTGTGTAGTAGCTGTATGCTAGCTGTACACTTGCTGTATTAGTTGTGTAGTAGCTGTATGCTAGCTGTACACTAGCTGTAGTGCTAGCTGTATACTAGCTGTAGTGCTAGTTGTATACTAGCTGTAGTGCTAGCTGTATGCTAGCTGTAGGCTAGCAGTAGGCTAGCTGTATACTAGCTGTAGTGCTAGCTGTATGCTAGCTGTACTATTACACAGACAGGAGGGTCTGAGCATTTACATACCATCAAATCTTTAATTATTTAATCACACCAGGGGTGTGTTCTCTCCCCACTGCTATTCTCCCTCTACACCAATGACTGCACCTCAGGGGACCCCTCTGTGAAACTCCTGAAGTTTGCAGATGACACCACCGTCATCGGTCTCATCCGGGACGGGGACGAGTCTGCCTTCAGACGGGAGGTGGAACAGCTGGCTCTTTGGTGCAGTCAGAACCATCTGGAACTGAACCCGTTCAAGACCGTGGAGATGACAGTGGACTTCAGAAGAAATCCCCCCCCACTCCCCCCCTTACCATTTTAAATAGGGAATTGGCTACCGTGGACTCCTTCAGGTTCCTGGGATCCACAATCTCACAGGACTTGAAGTGGACCTCCCACATAGACACAACCAGGAAAAAGGCACAGCAGAGGATGTACTTCCTGCGTCAGCTGAGGAAGTTCAACCTGCCCCAGGAGCTGCTGATCATGTTCTACACCTCCATCATTCAATCTGTTCTGTGCACCTCCATCACTGTCTGGTTTGGATCTTCAACCAAACTAGACAGACACAGACTACAAAGGATAGTCAGGACTGTAGAAAAGATCATTGGTGTTGATCTGCCCTCCATCCAAGACTTATACCTGTCCAGGGTCAGGAAACGGGCAGGTAGCATCACTGCAGACCCCTCCCACCCTGCACACAATCTGTTTAAACTCCTCCCCTCTGGCAGACGCTACAGATCACTGTACGCCAAAACTACCCGCCATAAAAACAGTTTCTTCCCCCAGGCTGTCACTGTGATCAACACTAAACAGTCAAAGAGTGTCAGACCTGTTTCTGTGAATTAACCTGGAACTAAACATAACAACCCTGGATCAACCTGACACTGAGAATGTTCATGTACATACCTTTAATTTAAATGTTCTCCTGCACTACTTATCAATGCTCTACTGCACTATTTTCCTTTTATTATTATTATATTTTATTATTATCTTTCTTTTCTATTATTTTTTTTCCCTTCTTTTATCTTATTTTTTTTAATTTTTATTTTGTATTTGTTTATTTTTTTTATACTATTATTATTATTATTATTATTATTATTATTATTATTATTATTATCATCATCTTGTTATTTGCACATTCTAGTCTAACTACTGTTTATATTTATACTTATGTTTATACTCATTATCATCTCTTCTAGTTGATTGTTTATTATTGAATGTTTCACTATTGGAGAGAGCACAGTTGACCGAGTCAAATTCCTCGTGTGTACAACATACACTTGGCCAATAAAGATGATTCTGATTCTGATTCTGATTCTGATTCTGATGTTTTTAGGAATGCTGTTTTTATTTGTAAAAAATTTATAAAAATCTCTCAACAGTAATGTGTTTAATTTATTTTAAATAAATGGTCCAACACATGAATGAAATAATGAATGAATGAATGAATGAATGAAGTAGAAAATTACGATTATAGTGTGTGATTATTGAATACTGAATAAAGGGTAGGATTAAATAAGCTTAATTCTTCCTCCTCCTTTTAATGTTATGCTGATATAGGTGTAAATCCAGTGGAAACATGTGAGAGGAGGCGTGGCCAAAGCCAAAGCATCGACAAAACACAATTAAACATTGAAAAAAACACCAGTCTAACCTCATGACATGTAGGGAATAAATCTCCATGGTAACTGATGTAGCCCCCCCTCGTACTGACCTGTAGCAGAGCCCACTATGTCTCTGGATGGAGACTCAGACATAGCATCAGCCAGTCTCTCTCTCAGGCCTTCATCACTAGGGTCAGCTGATCCAACGTTGTGTCGGGGTACGCCAAAGGTCTCAGGCCAGCTTCCACACACCTCCAATAGGGTCACACCATGACTATCAAAGGACCCTACACACACACACACACACACACACACACACACACACACACACACACACACACACACACACACACACACACACACACACACACACACACACACACACACACACACCAATTACTTTAATCAGTGTGTGCTGTGCTACGACACTGGCTAACTTTCTTAGCAAGCTAAATCACCATGGTAACTTGGGCTGAATCACTATGGTAACTTAGGCTAAATCACCGTGGTAACTTAAGGCTAAATCACCATGGTAACTTAGGCTAAATCACCGTGGTAACTTAGGCTAAATCACCATGGTAACTTAGGCTGAATCACCATGGTAACTTAGGCTGAACACCTACCTGGTCTGGACCAGGTCATGAAGTGAAACAACACAAACACATTTCTGGAGTCCTCATGTCCAACTACAGCATTTTGCTCAGAATTCTATGAAAAAACATCTATAGATGATAATGATGGAATAAATAAGTGATAACACACATTTTAAAGAATCTAACTGTATAAATAGGGAACTAAACAGTATTTAGTGCTGACTGAATAGATTTATTTCTATAGTTTTTATCATTTACGGTCATTCCCTGCCTGATCCTTGTATTTTCAGTTGATATTCTAATCAAGATCATTTCTATCATAATTTTTGTGTGTTTTGGTGTCATTTTTGTCTGCTGTCGGTATTATTTAAAATGTGTGTTTTTTGTGTCGTTTTGTATGTTTTTCTGTTATTTTTTGTAGTTGTTTGTCTGTTTCCTTTTTATTATTGAGAATATTCTTCTCTTATTTTGTGTGTATTTGTTGTCATTTTGAGAGTTGCTGGTAATATTCAGTGTGATTCAGTGTCATTTTTAACACTGGTCTACAGGACTACACATCCCACAATGCAATGCACCAAACTTTACCAACAATGAAAGTGTTGCATTTTTAAACTACAATATTTCCTCCCTTTTGAAGACGCTGCCTTTAATCCTTCATTATCCTTCCCTCTAATTAAAGTGAAACTGTGATATTTTATGTTTTTCAGTGTAAATCAAAGTGATCAGTGTAAATCAAAGTGATCAGTGTAAATCAAAGTGATCAGTGTAAATCAAAGTGATAAGTGTAAATCAAAGTGATCAGTGTAAATCAAAGTGATCAGCGTAAATCAAAACCCTTCAGATTGATCGGTGCCTGTGAAGCTGCTCACAGGTTACGACCCCTGGTCTGAGGTCAGCAGGATCTTAACATTGGCTGTGTTTTAAAGGCGTGTGACAGAGAGAAAGTTTGGTGTGGAACCAGTGAACCCAGTCAAAGTACGTGTAGGTGTGACTAAGATTGTGTTGTCAGAGTGATGGACTAGAACCAGGAGCAGCACGCGGCTCTTTCTTGTTTGCAGAGGTAATGGACAAACACTTAAAGGCTCCATGGACTGAGATGTTTGTAGATGAGATAGTGATCAGTCGTGAGAGGAGGAGGTTTGTGTTCAAGAAGAGAGGGATAAACATCAGTGGGGACGAGAGGAAGGACAGAAAGGATGGAGACACATGTAGGAGTGAGCTGTGACACAAAGGTTCAGACACACTAAAAAACAACAAAAATACACAAAATGATCAAAAAAAAAAAAAAAAATAGACAGAACAACAAAAAACATCCATAATACAACAACAAAAATGGCCAAAATGACAAAAAATGACAATTACACATACAAATTACTAAAAAATACACCAAACAACAAGAAAATTCTCAAAACGACAGCAAAAAAATTACATAATGATAGAAACCTACACAAAAATACTAAAAAGTCAGAGGTGTACAGAGTACTGATAAATCCTAGTAGAAGTACATGAGTGGGGCCCACCCCCCATTTCTGGTCATTTCCAAATTCATGGGAATATAGTCATGTGATAAATCGTTTCAAAGGCAATTCATCGTAGATTACGATTATATCTCGCACAATTCAATTAGGGGTCCGGCTGCGACAGTTGGTGGTACCGATTCATTGACACATACCAATATATACATGGGTCCCGTTACTCCGTAATGTATGTGCCACGGGGGTGCCAGGAGGCTCCAGGGGGCCCCATTTTTCAAATGACTACTTTGCCGTTAATGCTCGTTAAATCGAGCTGTAATTAGACATGGATGTTCTATGAGCGGAAGTCAAGAGCCTCTCTGAGACCTTTTTCACTCTGTGGAACCGAGTCATTTGACTAAATTCTTGGGAACGTGGTACGAGCTATTCGGCGAGGAGATGTTCCGCAGGTCCGTCGTAGTTCATCAGAACTTGTTTTCCAATAGATGACTTTAGTAGCTTTAGAATGAGGAGCTCTATCAGACAAACATCCTGTGAGTTCAACACAATCTGCTGCCTGTCGCACCACATCCACAGAGCTACAGTACGTCCTAATCTGTGTCTGCTGCATTTTCTACAATCAACTCCATCTCTCACATTGGAGCCAGGGAGTCTGCCATCAATGTGTGTGTGTGTGTGTGTGTGTGTGTGTTTAACTAGATCACAGGCTCACCCGTGAAGGCTTGATAACAACAGAGCTATAACTGCAGTGGCAGGAAGGTGACCCTGTATCTCAGCCAATGGTAGAAAAACAACAAATCAACAGCAGCCAAACATGATTATTAATATAAATCTACTGCACATGTCTCAAACTCAAGACCCGGGGGCCAAATCTGGCCCTTTAGAGCACCAAATTAGGCCTGCTCGAGAAAGTAAAAATGATAAAAAACCATGAAAAGTTTTGTGAATGACCAAGTGATTCAGGTGTAGATAGCACCTTCAAATACAAATTCATTTTTTATCTCAAATTGTTGAGAGAACTCTACATTTTTTCAGAAATCTGGCAAATTTTCCTCAAAAAGGGACTTGATACATACTTTATTATTTATAAATCATTTATAGGTGAAAGTGCCAACCAGGGCACAATAATGTTGAATTTGCTCTTTTTCCAACCTAAAATCTGTGGCCCACTTGAGGTCAAACTGGTTGGCATTTGGCCCCTGACCTACAGGAACAGTGCTTGGTCTACCTCACGTTGACTCAGATGTTTTGCTTCTGTTTTCGTTTTTTTAGTTTTAGTTTAAACTGGCAAAAAATGGGCACGACAAATTGTAAATGTGGTTAAATTAGCAAAAATAAACATTGAAAAAATGGTGAAAAGAGGTCAAAAGTGACAATAATGGGTCAACAAATGTGACATTAGGTGGAAAAGTGGTGGAAAGAGTTTATAAGTGCTGAACATGTGCAGAAAGTGGAAAAAAATGTGCAGAAAAGACATTGGAGTAATGTAGCAAAAATGCATTAAAAGGAGCAAAATGATGGCAAGAAAAAGTGATGAAAACAAGTTAAAATATGGAAAGTTTGGTGTAGTTGCAGAAAAAAAAGGTAAAAATAAGCAGAAATTATCTCAAATTGTTTAAAAAATTTTTAATACTTAACACAGAAGTTTTTAAATTTGATGATTGTCTCATTGTGGTTTGAAGCTTTGTGCTGGACTTCATCTGAATTACATATTTGGACAAAAAAATGTCTTTTCAGTCTTTTTATCGCGTCAATTGCGATTAATCGATTTCAGAAAAATAAAAGAGGTAGTTTCAGCCAATGTAGCTTGTAAAAGTAAAGGTTCCATTTTATACAAACACTCCTTTTAAATGGTTTTCTAACAGTAATATGTGTCTCCGTGGCCTCATTATGAGGCTCCAACAGTGAAAATGGAGAAATATTTTATCCCTTGTTTGCTCCAAATTTCGTGAAATGTGTGCTTTGACACTTTGAGTTTGCTCCATTTGTGATGTCATCAAAGGAATAACTCCTCCTACTGCCACTCCCACAGGAAAGGGAGCTCCACCCTCACTGTTAACTTTGCTGTGTTGTAAATGTCTTACTAACATACTGTCCACTATAAACTCAATGAGTATATACTGTTAACTGTATGAATAAAATATGAGTGTTCCGCTGAAGTATCTGAACAAAACATATGAACCAATATGAAAGAATGATGAGATGTAACCACATAGTGACACAGTGATAATTCTTGTGTTAGAAAGTGAAGTTTGACTGAGGTTGTAGGTACACTGTGTACTGTGTTAAAGATAAGGTGGAGTTTAAAAGCTCTGTTTTAAAGATGCCTGACGCAGACGTTCAGTGAAGATGTGCAGGAATGTTTCCTCAGAGTTCTGATAGATATAGTTAAACCCACATGAAATCACAGACAAACCCATAAAGACGACGGCACCGAAGGATCTTCTCTATGAGGAAGAACATGTGAGCATTAGCAGCACCACAAATATTCTTCTTTACAGACAGAAAGGAAGAAAACATGTTCTTAACTCCTGTATTAACTTAAGAATGGCATCAAAGTACATACAGTATATATGTACTTTGTAATTCATTAATCTAAATTAATGGCTTAACAATATTTGATACGAGAAGCAACGTTTTTCCAATTTAAATGTATTTTGCTCTATGACTGAATCACTGAAAACAATACAGTAAATGATCTTAAACAATAAGTGTTTATTATTTATATCAGAGTGCAAACATAATGTGTAATATGAATAAAGAAAATTAATATTTATTTGTTCATAAAGCACTAACTTATAGTAAACTTTCTAAAACAAATGTATTTCTGTATTAAACTAAAAAACAACACTTAGAACAGTGTGGATTGGAGACACTGTCTACTCTACATATTTAGCATTGAGATGCTAGCTGTTACATATTTAGCATTGAGGTGCTAGCTGCTACATGTTTAGTACTGAAGTGCTAGCTGCTACATGTTTAGCATTGATGTGCTAGCTGTTCAATTTTTAGCATTGAGGTGCTAGCTGTTACATATTTAGCATTGAGGTGCTAGCTGCTACATTTTAGCATTGAGGTGCCAGCTGCTACATGTTAGCATTGAGGTGCTAGCTGCTACATCTTAGCATTGATGTGCTAGCTGCTACATGTTTAGTATTGAGGTGCTAGATTCTACATGTTAGCATTGAGGTGCTAGCTGCCACTTGTTAGCATCGAAGTGCTAGCTGCTACATGTTTAGTACTGAGGTGCTAGCTGCTACATGTTTAGCATTGAGGTGTTAGCTGTTAAATGTTTAGCATTGAGGTGCTATCTGCTACATGTTTAGCATTGAGGTGCTAGCTGCTGTATGGTTTGCATTGAGGTGCTAGCTGCTACATGTTTAGTACTAAAGTGCTAGCTGCTACATGTTTTGCATTGAGGTGTTAGCTGTTAAATGTTTAGCATTGAGGTGCTATCTGCTACATGTTTAGCATTGAGGTGTTAGCTGTTAAATGTTTAGCATTGAGGTACTAGCTGCTACATGTTTAGCATTGAGGTGTTAGCTGTTAAATGTTTAGCAATGAGGTGCTAGCTGCTACATGTTTAGCATTGAGCTGATAGCTGCTACATCTTAGCACTGATGTGCTAGCTGCTACATGTTTAGCATTGAGGTGTTAGCTGTTAAATGTTTAGCATTGAGGTGCTAGCTGCTACATGTTTAGCATTGAGGTGCTAGCTGCTGTATGGTTAGCATTGAAGTGCGAGCTGCTACATATTTGGCATTGAGGTGCTAGATGCTGCATGTTTAGCATTGAGGTGTTAGCTGTTAAATGGTTAGCATTGAGGTGCTAGCTGCTACATGTTTAGCATTGAGGTGCTGGGTTTTCCTTCCAGTGTTTTTATTTAAACTCAAATTAACCTCCACGAAATAAAGCAACGACTTCTCCTCTGGTTCTCCTGTTTCTTTTGTCGTGGTCTGTGCATCAGTATTATGGGTATACCAAGAACTTGTTCCACGCTGTTTGGAGTTCTAAAAAAACAAAATTGACCAACTGCGTTTATTTTTTTTTCAGTGCAAGCAATTTTTAAACTAATAATTGAATTAGTATAGTTGATTTAATGAGAGAAATGTATGTATGTATTTCTTTATTCTTGTATTTGAATGTTAGTGAAACATTGGAGCGATGCTGTTGTTGTGGTTTGTGCTTCATTATTATAGGTTAACCGGGAACTTGTGAAGTGAGAAAGGGTACACGTTGTCTGCAGTGTAAAAAAAAATAAAAAATAAATATATATATATATATATATATATATGAGAGTTTTATAGAGACACATTGCAAAGTATTCATTTAGAAGTCAACATTTATTCTTCTAAACTCACATGACTCCATATCACAGCTGGATTTGTCCAGATGAGCAGTGACAGCTCCACATGTCCTTTTATCTTTCCCGCGTGTCGGCAAAGAAACAAACTGAGTTTTTTTTCCTCATGTTTTTCTCTCTGTGTCTAATCAATCCAACATTCACACAGGCCTCCCTCTGAAGTGACGCTATCACAGAGCTCAGCCACCGTCTCTCTGTGTGTGTGTGTGTGTGTGTCACAGTGTGTGTACTTTTGGAGGTTGCCCTGTCTTATCAGTGCACAGAGCACGGACGCCCGTGCAACCTCTCACCCCAGACGTAGCACCTGTCATTACTGACCTGCAGCAGAACTGAGAATGACCAGACACACACACGCACGCGCACACACACACACACACAAGTACGCACGCACGCACGCAGGCACGCACACACACACACACAGACACACGCACGCACGCACGCAGGCACGCACACACACACTCACACATACACACACACACACACACACACACACACACACACACACACACACACACACACACACACACACACACACACACACACACACACACTGGTAAGGCACTAGTTCCTAATAGCCAGTGATTGAGATCAAAGGTTTTTCCTCTGTTATCTTTCCTTGATGATAAAAACTTGGCAGAAAATGAGGAAAAGCTGTTCATCAAAGCAGCCTTTGTACAAAACAGGTATTTAATAGTTTAACACTGTAACTACACACACACAGTAGCTAATATTAATGTAATTTAATATTAAAATACGTGTCTGTATGTGTGTGTGTTTCTGTATGTGTGTGTGTGTGTGTGTATGTGTGTGTGTGTGTGTGTGTGTGTGTGTGTGTGCCTGATAAACCACTGTGCGTCTTTACGCATTGTGTGCGTTTCTTTTTAAAACAGCTACAGGTGTTGTAGCTAATTGATCAGCAGTTTTGCGCAATGATCATGTGATTTTATTTCAATTATTAATATAAAACTGTATTTGTAGGCGCGCACACGTCACCCTGGGGCGTCAGTATCATTTTTTCCTCCGTCTCATTCCACCTAGAATGTTTTATAGACTTTATATAACATACTGTACGCATTTCTTGCTTTCAGAGGTGATTTATTGGATGCTCTGACACATGGATGTATTGGTTAGCCACACCATGTCTTGTTCTCATGCACGTTTTTTTTGAAATAGTGTTCTCTAATAAATTATAATAATAAAAAAAGAACCTAGTTTGATGTGTATACACGTCTTTTTATTTTTTTATTGCATGGGAGAGATGCACCCCCCCCCCCCCCAAAAATTGAGCTACTTTTTACTTTTACTCGTACTTTTACGTCAGTAGATTGTTTCTGTTTCCACCCGTTTGTACTGTAATGCTACAGTTCAGGAATAATTTCATAAAATTATCAACCACGAGTAAAGCACAGCCACTAGTCACGTGTGCGCCCACAGCCAATCCCTGCACAGCTCCGCTCTGGTGCGTGCCACAGCCAATCACAGTGGAGAGCTAGAGTCACATGTGCGGCCAGAGCCAATCGCTGAAGAGCTTGAGTACACAGCCAAGCAGACACATGAGTGAAAGAGAGGAAGATAATTTTCAGCTCCTGTGGACTTCTCTTTTGAGGAATACTTCATACTTCATACTTCATGACCATTTCTTATTTGGTGATTACGTTTCAAAACGTTTATTTTCATTTCATTTTGGAATCACTTCAGAATCAACGCAGGTTATACCGGACAGAGGGTTAGACCGGAGAGGGGGGACGGGTGTCTGGCTAAGGTTAGGCTAGAGTTAGGGTAGGGTTAGGTAGGGTTAGGATTATGCTAGGGTTAGGATTATGCTAGGGTTAGGCGAGGGTTAGGGTTAGGCTAGGGTTAGGTTCGGGTTAGGCTAGGGTTAGACTAGGGTTAGGCTAGGGTTAGGTTAGGGTTAGACTAGGGTTAGACTAGGGTTAGGTTAGGGTTAGACTAGGGTTAGACTAGGGTTAGGTTAGAGTTAGACTAGGGTTAGGCTAGGGTTATTCTCAGTCTGCTCCCTAAATTACATCTGTTTGTATATTAATTACTAACTTTGGATAATAATCACCTCTGCACTAAGAAATGTTAAATACTAAATAAATAGTTTTATTTGTACGAATGTATGTTTTATCAGATCGGCAACTTTTATCACTGGGGGCGGAGCCACAAACATTATTATCAACATTCATATCAGCTTAAAATAAAATTTAAAAAAGTAATACAGTAATTTTTCATATTCTTTTGATGTGTTTTTATAGTATTTCTTCATGCTTTCTCTTCTTGTTTGTTTCTGGGGTTATTATTATTATCTCAATTTTTCTGATTTTTTTTTTTTTGCCATTTTGTGTATTTTAATTGTTGTCAGTGTGTTCTTGGCATTGTTGTGTAAAATTTTCCCTGGTTTTGTGTGGTTTTTGTATCATTTAGTATATTTTTCTCTTGTTTTGTCAGATTTTGTTGTTCATTTAACTTGTCATTGTTTTCCTGTTATTTTTCTTGTCATTTTGTGTTTTTATAATTTTGTGTGTTTTAATAGTAATTTTGTGTTTTTTCATTCATTTATTTCTGGGGTTATTGTTTTGATCTCATTTTGTGTATTTTTTTTATTGTTTTAAGTGTGTTATTGGTATCATTTAGTATATTTCTCTCTCTTTCTGTGTGTTTTTATTGCAATTTTGTGTTTCTGTAAAGTCGTAAAACATGTTTCTAGGATTACTCTTTTTGTCTCATTTTTTAAAATTTTGTTGTCATTTTGTGTATTTTTTATTGTTGTTAAGTGTGTTCTTGGTATCGTTGAGTATATTGGGTGAACGTGGCTGATAATGTGGTTCTTTAGGACCTGGGGGGGGACAAACACGCTTTAGAAATCAAGTCCATTTCCCTTTTATGCAGAAACTAAAGTTTTTACTCCAATCATGTTCGTCTGAGCATATCTTAAATAAATAAGTTGTGTAAGTAAACGAGAGAGCAAATCATTCACTGTTTAAAGTCGTAAAATAAAATGTTCATACCACTGTTTCTGGGTTACCTGCTCAGGAAAGTAAGTACAAATTTAATTAAGAGTTCATAAGGGAAGGCTGATTGAGCTAAGTCCTTTTATTACAGGGGCTATAAGGTTTGTAACAGCATGGAAGAGTTCATGAAGGGGGGAGCAGATGGTTAAAGGCTTTAGGACTGAGAGGAGAAACAGCACCAGGACCAGGAGCATACCAGGGGAGGGTAGACACACACACACACACACACACACACACATAGAGTCCATCCAAAGAGCTGGAGCTGTCCTCCATCACATTAGATCTTAGTCTTATGCAAATGGGTTTCTCTGAATTGAATAAATTGCATTATTGAATTATTTATTTTATTTTTTTTCCCCTGTGTATTATGACAATAAATCGTTCCTACACATTTTTAACAAGCAGTTTTTTGTTCAGTATAAGTCCTGATCATTGAAAAAAGGTTTGAAATTTACACAAATCTTAATTTCAGGCACAAGGAGACGAGGAGATAGTTTTATTATCATAAAAAAACACAGATCCCAGCAGACAAATAGCCGCTGACCTACTTAGTAAAGAGAATGTTACATTTCAATTATCTATGACAGATATAATTCCATATGCATTTTCATTTTTGAACAGCGGGTCCTTTAAACCCCTAAATGTGTCTCCATCATTGGTTCCTTGAGGCTTAATCTAAAAATGAAAAACAATAAGTGGAATTTAAAGTGATTTTTTTTCTGCTTATAAAACCATGCTGCTTTTATCTGATTAATTATATGTTTCCTTTGTAAAAGGTAGCTAATTATTGTCTCCTAATGTAAGAACTGTGATAAAATGGCCTGTTGCAATAAAAGAAAATAGAGCATTTTATTGAGCAAAAAAAAAAAAAAGAAATAGCCTTAAAAGGAACTATAGGAACATTTCACCAATTATGCAATGACATTTGACCCATCTGCTTATACGCTGCAGTGTTGAGGACAACATGGAGACAGTGGATGCTTTGTCAACATTATTTCAACAAATCTGAGCACTAAAGCCTCTTCTAAGCAGAGGTTGAGACAGATCAGGGAGTGAAGACAGTAAAATGTTCACTCAGCTGTAATTTTTGTTTGTTTTTGGTGGATTAATCACCAGGCACAAGAACAGTTTGTGTTCCAGGTTTGGTGTAAAAGAGGGCGGAGCTGATTTACTAACGTGATGGAACAGCTGACAGTGATAAAGACACTAATTGTATCAATACGATTCAAAACAACAGACAATGATAAAGGTTTTATTTATTCACACAACTTTTTTGACTTTGATCTCCTTTGATCTCATTATGAAAGATCTCCTGCTTTAATAATGATAAACATTGGTCCAGTATGACCAGTGGACATGAATAAAGTACTTTTCAAGCTTCTTACTCACTAATAAATGTTGCGTGAGAGGAAATAAAATAACATCATTTATTTAGTCATGCTGATTTTCAAATGGAAATAAAATGTAAATTGAGACATTGATTAATGACTCGATACTTGGAAATAATCAGTCAATTTAAACAAGTGTGTATGAGATTAATGTGCTCGGTGGATTTTTTTTTTTAGTTCTTATTAAAAGAAATTGTCATTATTAGTGATGTCATCCACTTAAAGATCATAAGTGTGCAAACAGAAATGTCTTTCTTCAAATATTTTGAAACCCCAGCTTTGGAAGCGCATGTGGCACATATGGAGGAGCAGTTTCTTTGTTGAAAGAACTTGGAAATATTTATGTAAATATGAAATATTTAACGTATACAATCCTTCTCATGTTTTGGGTTTGAAGCAGGAGCTGTGTGAGAAGTTAGCAGAGAAATAATCAAGCATTCAGAGCTCCTGAAGCATAAAAACTGTAAGATTAATCAGTGTTTTTCACTCTAGTAACTTTATTTAACATGTGTGGTGTCATTTCAGAAAGTTTAATCGTCAGTAAAGTCATCTAAACAGGAAAAGATGATGAAACGTAAACAAAAACAAAGTGTAAAGAGACGCGGAAATGAGTGAACCCTCAAACTGAATATGGGAAGTGTTTAAAAGGAAAATGTCAGGAACAGGATGGTAAGGATAGAGCTCAGGCCAGAAGACACGAGGATGGCCAACGAGAAACCTCATGTATGAGGTGAGGGAGAAAATGTGTCGGTGTGAGAAGAAGGAAGAAGATCTGCTTGATGTGGAAAACCCTCAGCTGTATTAGGGCTGGGCGGTATGACCAAAAATGTATATCACGGTCATTTTCTAAATTCTAGCGGTTTCATGGTATATGACGATATTTTTTTCATGCATAATCGTGTGTTCACAGTATTTTCTACTGGTTGAGATGAATTACTGCAGTGGATTAACTTAGGATGGTCTATTTTACTGTCATGATAAGTGAATATTGTAGAATAATTCCACACTAGTACTAATACAAGTTTTCAACAGCAGCCCAATGGCTCTTTGCCGCGCTAGCTTAGCTTTAGCATTAGCTTGATTTCTAGCTTTAAATGCTGCATACTCAGTGGTGTGGTGGTTTCTTATGGTGAATAATGTAGCGTTTTGTTTGCAGCTCTACCAGGACTTTTTTCCACGTTATAGGAATTATAAATTTCAAATCTTTGCTCTCTTTTTTGTGTATTACTGCTGACATGCTAAGCTAATTGTGCCTCCGTGATCGTGAGTGTTGTTCTCCTGTAGCAGAGGCATGCGTACGCAGACACATGTAGCTTCAGAGCTTTCAATTGTGTCTTTTTGATCCATTTACACGTATGATTTACACTGTAACTAACACCAGAGCGCTACCTTCCTATTTAAAAGTGCAACATTGAAAATGGTCCGGTCTGAAACGCGACGCAGCGTAGCGTTCTGAAAGTTGTGTAATCAAATACATATATTAAGAATTAATATCATAACAAACATATATACCGGTTTAGGGAAAGGGAAAGGACATTAGTCTCCTGAACAACTCACAAAAACAACCAATCATATGAGCCTTTTCACACCCTCAGAAATCTCACTCTCGTTTAGTTCTCGCGCATGAGGTCAAAGGTCAAGAGGCATAAACTCTCCATGGTTGACGATGTAGGCAGCGAGTATTGAAAGATTTTTTTTGTGGAAATGTAGCATCGGTCCCCAAGGCAGAAAGGCTGAGTTAGCTGCTAAAGCTAATGCTGCTAATGCTAATGCTACTAAAGCTAATGTTGCACACGAGCTATAAATTCAGGCTTTTCAAACTGTTTCACTTATCCACCTGTTCATCTTGTGCACTTCCTTCAAATTTGTAAACTGAATTAAAATAATATCTTAATAAAAATAATCATGGACCTGGTTATGGTTTAAATTGTGAGAACTCATACTGTCCTTTTCACACTCGGAAATATCGCTTGTCCAGTCATTTATAATGATCCATTTTATACATAAGTTAAAAGCTTGGGAGAAGGATTTTATAAAAGTGCTGGTCCCCCTCGAGTCTGAATATGTGTAATATTAATAAAATAAACACTATTAAAACACTAAAGATCTCTGGAATAAAATGACAAACGCTGTTAGGTTAGAAATATCAGCGCGACCGAGCTTGTTGACGTTTTTATTCCTCAACCAATGACCTCGCAGGTTGGGAATGTGCAGTTCCAGTGTGTGAAAAGGGTTATTGATCTACTGTTCATTCCTCAGGGAAACTAGAAAGTCTAATACATGTACAGACTTTCTGTTGATAGGGGGAAGGGGAAATACACACAAACATGAGAAGTCACAAACTTGGAGCTTCTCCACTGACAGCTTCTTTTCATTCAATACAACCACAACCGTTAGCAGCCGTAAGCCTCAAAAAACAAAAAAACCAACCTAAACTAAAACACCTCAACAACACCAGAGAGTTGATAAGATAAACTGATGACACAATAAGATGTGAAGACTTTCCTTAATGACTGACTCCTCACACATCTACCTCCAACTCCACTAGAGTTGGGCATCATTTGAATTTGAAAGTTTTCAGTTCTGATTTCAATTCTTTTAATCAAAATCAGTTTTATTGCAGTATCGCTCATAGACTGTAAAACAATAATGGACGGGACAAGTTCCCCAGTGGAGTGAAGCTTCATTTTTAGCACTTCCCCTGCTGACTGGCTGCAGTAAACCCCGCCTCCTCAATGATAACATGGGATGTGGGTCAAACTGTAAAGTTAAAATATTCGTCACATAATTTTTTTCCAAAGCTAAACTCTGCTGTGATCATTAGTTATTATCACCCTACATTGTGTTCAAGTGCTCATTTTTCTATGAACCTTGTTTTAAATAAGTTATTTGAGGTTTTAAAAAAGGCATTTTACGTAGCTGCGGGTCTAGCGTAGCTCTCTTTGTGAATAGCAGTTACGTCGTGAAGAACAGCCGAGACGCCATTTAACTTTTCCGTTCAGTTTTTTCATCTTTTTTGAGCCGTCAAAATAAGTTGTTCTGCAGTAAACTGTTCTAAGACGTTGGTAGAATTTCCAGTGGGAAAGACACTTAAAGGGAGGTATTATGTAAAATCAACTTTTTCCAGATTTATCCCATGTTACTATGTCATTCCCTCATTAAAAACATGTTTGAAGTGTTGCCTTGGTTCATTCATGTATGTTTGAGTCATCTTTAAAAACTCTGACGGCAGCCATTTTAGGTGTAAATACGCCTGAGTCCTCCTAGGAACGCCCCCGCCTCCAAGAGACACCTTGGACCTTTCGTCACGAGCAAAGTCCCTCCCCCTCATATGCTCTCTTCCTTTGTTCAGTTCACAGTACCCGCCTCTGCAGATTTAGCTTTTCAATTACTTATTTTAAACACTTTTGTAAGAAATCCATGGCTCTGTACTCATTAATGTACGCATTAAAAAATAAATAAAAATGTAAATAAAACTTATACCCCTCCCCCACTTCCAGCTCCATCAAAACAGCTGCAGTCACAGCAAACAGCTGATAGAAAACTGTGTGTAGATTGGTTTATTCTGCTCATCGTAGCAGCTGCTGCCGTTTCAGATGAATGCTTTAAAACAACAGCTTATTATTAGTGGATTAATAAGTACACAGACACAATGTGATCCCTATTCTGGACTATAGTGTGTGTGTGTGTGTGTGCGCGCACAGAAAAGCAGAAGTAAACTAAATCCATGCGTGTTTGTATGAGTACTAAAGGGGGCGTGTTCATGTGCGCGTCAGACAAGCGTGGAGTTTCTTAAAGAGACAGAGGTGAAATCAAAGCGTCATGAACCATGTGCTACAGAAGGAAATTTCTATTAAGCTTTTTTCCAAAAAAATATGATACCCCCTTTAAGTTTGTGGCGTAGCTGGTCTGCATACAGTAAGTGATCAGGGTAGTACGCTAAATGGGCGGGGCGTGTTACCAGGACTCCTCCCACCGGACCCTAATGTGCAAACTCTGGTTCCAAAACTGAAAGATGGCAGCACCGCTTAGCGCCGTATTTTGGCTTCAAGAACGTTGAGCGGGAACAGCTACAGTGCACGCCCACTAGTATCGATCTAGCCGTTTGCATGTGAGAGCTGCTACATCTGTACAACGGACTGTTTGGAGCCAATCAGAAGTTGTTTTCTGAACGCAAACCAATCCAAACCAAGGTGATCAAAATATCGAATGTTCTCCACCCACTCAGACCCAGTCTGGAATGAAACCAGTGAAAAAGAACCCTTAGTCCATTCACAATTCCAATTATATTCAGATAATCACAACCTCAAACAAAAGATGACATTTTCTCATACCAATAGAACCATTACAATGGATTAAGACATGTACAGTTACAACTCACCACAGTGTGAGTTTGATGGTTTTCCATACACGCTACAGTGCTAGCATGGCCTGCTAATTGGTTTCAGGCCTGTGTTGTGAAGCAGGCTAATGTGATGATGGTGATGATGACTCTCATACTGTTGGTCTAAGGAGCTGACAGATGTCATGTTTACAGCACAGTGTTTGCTTCCAGCATAGCATTAGAGTGTTTGGATGTGTTAGCAGCTGTGTCTCAGTGTGGGAAAGTGTTGCAAACAAAAAAAAGGCTAATCACAGCGAAATGTTCTGCTGGGTTCTGCTCTGGTGTCACATCATTTCAACACCAACACCGTGTCACATCCTTTAGTCTGGGACGCCGGCCAAGCCTCTAATCTAAACTAGTGCACATTTAAACACGCCACTGTTTACTGGAGCTGTTACAACATCAGCTACAAACCTGAACAGTCATAGAGTGGCTTCACTGGGAGGGTGTCGCCAGATGCCTTCAAGAAATCAAGAATATTTCTTAAACAATTTGAGCCGATTTTTGCTTTTTCTTTATCATTTTCTGCAACTTTCTGCACCAATCGTTCAATATTTACAACCTGTTTTCATCACTTTTTTATGCCATATTTTTGCTCTTTTTAATGTATTTTTGCTACATTTCTCCCATTTCTGACACTTTTACATCACATTTTCTGCACATTTTTTCCATTTCCAGACATGTTCAGCACTTATAAACCCTTTTCACCACTTTTCCACCTAATGTCACATATGTTGACCCATTATTGTCATTATGGCTTATTTTTGCATGTTTAACCGTATTCACGATTAGTCATGGCCATTATTTGCCAGTTTAAATTAAACTAATTGTTCCTACTTTTTAAATTACATTAGTCCAAACCCCCCTCCCCCATTTCTGTCACTTTGAACCTTTTTTTTTTTTTTTTACCACTTTTTCTCTCTGTTTTTATCCACTCTAATTTGCAACTTATAACCAATTTCTGTGGTTTTAAAATCCCATTTCACCACCTTTTCCACCATTTTTGGTCACTTTGAACCCATTTTATTTCTGACTAAAACAAGGATTTACATTTTCTTGACATATTTTTGCTCCTTTTAATGTATTTTTGCTACATTACTCATATTTCTGACACTTCATCATCACATTTCAATGCACATTTTTTCCACTTTAATTACATGTTCAGCATTTATAAACTCTTTCCATCACTTTTCCACCTAATGTCACATATGTTGACCCACTATTGTCACTTTTAATCTCTTTTCACCATATTTCATAATTATTTTTGCCAGTTTAACCACATTCACCATTTGTCATGACCATTATTTGCCAGTTTAAACTAATTGTTCCAATATTGACACTTTAGATCCTTTTTACCATTTTTTAACCAATTTCTGTGTTTTTAAAATCCCATTTCACCACCTTTTCCACAATTTTTGGTCACTTTGAACCATTTTATTACTGAATACAACAAGGATTTCCATCTTTAAGATGACTATAATAATAATAATAAACGTTCCTGGATAACAGTGGATATTATTCAGATGAATAAATAAATGTGGTTATCACAGATTCATAGAACAATAGACCATCATTTTACTGACTTTATGGATGGACCCCAAAAATCTCTCTCCTTTATTCCCCCTTATAGATGGTCCTGTCTCCACATGACTGTTCTTCAATGTTCATGTCTGTGTTCAACCACCTTCAGCTACAGTGGGGGTCCCCACTCTCTGGGACCTTTATTTATTTAGGGGGTCGAGGGCTGTAAAGGTTGAGAACCACTGGTCTGAGCTAAATGGTCGTATGCAGATAAGTATTTTAAAAGGAAGTGTGAAGGCCTCACTTCTGTCATCGTAGAGAACTTTGCTCAAGGTGGGTGAGAATAAAGGCTTCCAGGTTCCTGAGAGTAATTTGTCAGATGAGGGGGTTTTCCAGCTCTAAGACGGAGTCGACTGGCGCCTCAACCAGACCCGAGAATGAATGGTCTCTAAACCTCAAACAAATGGTCCTGAGACGTAGCTTTGATGAGGAAGCCCACAGTTTCTCTCTGCCCTCGCGCACAGGCTGACCACAGGGTGTGATGTGCTTCTCCAACTGTGGACAGAAATGTTGCACAAAGCCAAGCTCCCAAAGGCCTGGCGGTGGGGGTGGGGGTGGGGGGTGGTACTTTAAACCAAGAGGATTCCCAGCACCAAAGCTCCAGCTCCCTGTTCCTGGAAATCCTCCACAGTCCCATTTGATGGGAACGCTCTAATGTGTCCCTGAGCAGCACGTATCACACCATCCCGACCCAGTGGGATAGACCACGGAATAATGGACTATTTCACCAATAGACCAATCACACCAAAGTGTTAAATAGGAAGAGAGATGGAGAAAAAAGAGAAAAACCCTGCTCCACCAAACGCTTCGTTCATATTTTAACCTGTTTTCATCACTTTTTCTTGACATATTTTTGCTTCTTTTAATGAATTTTTGCTACATTATTCCCATTTCTGACACTTCTACATCACATTTTAATGCACATGTTCACCACTTATAAACCCTTTCCACCA